>NC_092874.1:428742160-429042160 GCF_028372415.1 Notamacropus eugenii
ATCGAGGTGAACCGAGCTATCTCGAGTAATTCCGCCTCTTCCCGTGAGAAACGTGATGGGAGAGAGATCTCCCCGCCCTCGAGATTGTCCCGGATCTGGGCACACCTAGTTACCTAACAGCACGGTATTCAGATGCAAACTATGCGGCTGAAGGTTAAGTAGGATTGAGGAAGCCTGAAAGCTCTCTTAGCACGTGAGGAGCCCAAGAGGACAGTAGGCTCCACTTCTCTTCTCTTCTCTCTCCCCTCCCCCTCTCTCCCTGCTTGTACTTCTACTTCCAGTCCCTTAAGATCTTAGCCTCCTTAGGAAATCTCCCCCTCTTCCTCCTAAGGAAGACCCCCTGCACTTGTAACCTAGACCCTGAAATAAAGCTCAACCCTTGTTCGACTCTGGAACGTCCTTTCTCTCATATGAGCATCCGGTTTTGGCCAACCGAAGACCTCGGAGGTGAGGTAAGAAGACTCGGGTAGCCCACACAGGCCTCTAGGCCTGGCACCCCACAATTTGGCCTGATCCTTCATCTCTCTGCCATTAATCACAGCTGTCATTAACACGGCTCTTCAAGGTTTTCAGTGTTCATTACTTTATTTGATCTTCATGACAGGTCTACGAGGTAGGTGCTGTTATTATGCCCATTTTACAGATGAGGAAACTAAGGCTCAGAAAAGGCCATTGACTTCATCATTCCTCTTCCAGTCCTGCCCTTCTAGCTAGGGTATATGTCCCCTTTCTGGGCCTCAGACTTCCCTTCTGTATGATGAAGGGATATAAATAGAGTTCCATCCAGATCAGATGATTTATAACCATAAGCCTTCTCTGCTGATTCGAAGCCACTCCAATCTCTCATGTCTTGGACACCGTCTGAACCTCACAACTTGGCACCTTGTTATGACTGCTCTCATTCACTGATTACTATGTAGGGTTAAGTCTTGCTTCCCTGACTTCACTAAGGTTTCTTGAAGGCAAGGAAACTTCCTTCTACTTTTGTGTCTTCTAACACATCTGGCAGTAGAGTATCCTGCTCATGGCAGATGTTAAATGAATGCCTGACTGCAAGACACAAGGATTTTTTGAAGGGAGGGGGACCTTCCTCTATCCCCCCATGCTTCTTCTCTCTCTCCCCCTTTCCAACTTCACTGTACCACCTCAGGCAAGAAACGGTTTCCTAGTTAGCATTCCCATTTCAAGGAGAATTTTAGAACTTAGGAGATACTTTCTTCATGACTAATGCCTATGGCACAGGTAGTGCAAGGACTGCTTTTTCTCATTTTATTTGTGAGGAAACTGAGACTTGGAGGGGGACCAAAGTCACATGATGAGTGTCCAGCCTAGGACTCAAACTCTGGTCTTCTTTATCAAAGTGGAGAGACAGAGCACTGGGCTATCCTACCTCTAAGTCAAGCAATGGTCTCCCTTTAAATTCAATTTATACCCTCCTTAAATCCGATTCATAAAAGCCCTTCACTGGCTCTGGCCTTTGTAAATGAGTGGGAATCATCTTTATACTGCCTATGACAAATGACCCTCCAGCCTCTGCTTGAAGACTGCCAATGATGAGGACCTCCACAACTATAGAGGAGGCCAATTCCACCTCTGGATAGCTCTCACTGGGCAGATTGTTCCTTGTATTGACTTTATATCTGTCTGCAATTTCTACCCATTTTTTTAGTTTTGTCCTGCAAGTCTTCTCTTTTCTTCATGACTGCCTTCCAAAGACTTGAACACAAGTGTCCTGCCGCTGATAAGTTTCCTGTTTTACCAGTTAAACACTCCCAGTTCCTTAAATTAGTTTTATTCTTTGTTGAGTTATTTTCCAGTCCTTTCTGACTCTCCATGACCCCATTTGGGGTTTTCTTGGCAAAGATACTGGAGTGGTTGGCCATTTCCTTCTTCAGCTCCTTTTACACATGAGGAAACAGAGGCAAATGGGGTTAAGTGTCTGAGGCTGGATTGGACTCAGGAAGCTCTCCTTACTTCAGGTCCAGCACTTTCTCTGCTGTGCCACCTAGCTAGTAGTTCCCTAAATCAATTCTCTTATAGCACAGTTGCAGTCCCCTCATCATCTTGACTATCTTTCTCAGTGGGGCTTATTATTAAAAGGGGGTGTGCAGAGCTGAATAAAACATTTCAGATACTGTTGGACCAGGCCAGAATACAGACTATGTCCTTTTTTGTTCTGGACACTAGGATTTTTGTGAATTCAGCCTCAGATTGATTGCATTAGCTGCCTCATTAAACTGCTGGCTCCTAGTATGCCAGTCTAGTGAAACCCTTAGGTCTTTTCCCAGCCATTTTTTTCTAAATAATTAATGCTTGTGAGGTAGGCAAGATATTAGTCATTTTCATTTTACAGATGAAGGAACCAAGGCCCAGAAAGGCACTCCCATCTTGATCTTGTGTAGATGATATTTTGAATCCAAGTTTCCCTCAATTCCACACTCCATAGCCACATAAGAGAGACCTTGGGCAAGTGACTTAGTCTTCTTGGGCCTCAGTTTCCTCATTTGTAAAATGAGGGGGTTGGACTACATGGCCTCTGAGGTCTTTTCTAGCTCTAAACCTATGAGTTATTAGTTATATCAGAGTAGCCATCTACAAAGGGAAGGCAAAGTGGGTTACAACGTCTGATTGCTCAAATTATGACATGTGGTTGGATGAATACTGCTTCCCAAATCCATCCAGCACATTGCTGCCAGGGTGGTTTTCCTAAAATAGTCCTTTAATCAATATGGAGTGGAGGTCGGAAATAAAAGTCTCATGTTTGCAGACTGCTTAGGAGTCTCCTACCTGTAAATCATAAACACTTTTGTCAAATAAAACACAAGAAGGTGCTGAAAGTGTCAAGCATCTAATGAAAGCATAAAGAAATGAAAGTGATTACATCCAAGAACAATGAAATAACTGGTGACAAATGGAGCAGCAACTTCTGAAATCACCTGTCTGTGTATATCAGATCATCGACTGTTTCAAAGGCAAAGCAAACACCTAAAAGACATGGGAGAGAGACAAAGGTACTTTGTTCAACCACACTTGCTTTAACCTCGCCTATATAAATAAATCAACCGCCATTTCTGAAAAGTGAAAATAGGGAGAATCAAAGGCACTGACTCCAGCCATGTACTAGGGTAATGAAGGGCCTTAAGTTCAGGTCATGGAATGGAGAGTGTCTGACCCAGAGAAGGAAAACTGCAGGGGAGTTACGTTAGCTGCCTTCAGGTATTTGCAGGGTCATCAGATGGGAAAAAGGTCAGACGTGTCCTATTAGGCCACCAAAGGAAGAAGGAGAAGCAGTGGGCAGAAGTTGCAAAGACATTCATTGAGACATGTTATAAGGAAAACACCTCTTAACAATGAGCATTTTCCAAGTGGCATGGGCTCCTTTTCTTTGGACATCTTCAGGTTAAAGCTGGCTGACCACACTCCCGGTACGCTATAGCGAGAATTCTCTTTCACATACAGTTCACACTGGATGGCACTGAAGTCTTTCTTATGCTTCTGTGTTTTATTAGCAACATTTAGCGGATGCAAAAGCATTCACCACATTGAGGCTGCTGAAAGCCCAGAAACTGCCTTAACCAGTAAACATTTTGTGATCTCCTTTCCAAGGAGAAAAGAAATAGCAGCCAAGGGCAAGACAAGTTTAGGGTGCAAGCTTATTTGCAAAGCAGATGATGGTGGAAGATCATGAGCAGCACTGCCAAATGGAATAGGAAAAAACAACTTAGGAGAAGTCAGGCTTGTAGAGTTTTCTGTGGGATCTGGCTAAGTCAAATCACCCTAGGGACATCTGCAGAGGAACATGGCAGAAAGATCACAAGTGAACACAAAACGAACCAGATCTACCGGAATATTTGTTATAATGTACTTGGAGGAGTGGAACCTCTGCCTCCTCCATGCCTCATGTACCACAAGGAAGCATCAATGACATTCAAGATGTCGTAAACAAGGGCAGTTTTCCCTAACAAATACATACAGAGGAACACTGCACTAGGGGATGGGGACCGATGAGGAGAGAACAATATTAAAGGCATCCAGAAATAGATTTCCTTGATGTGTAAAAAGGAGGATGATTCTAAAAGAACGGGAAAGATCATGGGCTATGAGCAGTTAACAAACAGAGGAAAGTAAAGAGAGAGCTACCAACCCAATTTCTCATCTTTAAAAAATCTTCATCAGAATGGCCTACACACACAACAAAAATGTCCTTGTTCAGGAATGTCAAATACAAGCCAGAACAGCCAGTGTAGTTTGTAATACTCCTGGATGTGGCCCAAACCAGAATAAAATGCAGTCAGGAATTATTTAACAAAATAAGTAAAATATAATGAAATTTAGATAATGTTACATTTTCAAACTAAGCTAATATGCGTTGCACAGGCTTAGTGGCCCTGTTTCTATTTGAGTTGGATATTACTGGCCTTGACCAAAGCACGCAAGGGTAACGGGTAGGTAGGTTTTTGCAGATGATTTTCTAAGGCAGACAGACTCTTTTCAGTTGGTCAACTGCCTGAGGGGTGTAGAGAACATAATATTCACTTGGGTGGGCTGCTTATTAATTTTTTAAAAAGCATCTGAGTCAGGAGAACAAGATGTGCCCTTGAAGTCTCTCCTCAGATAAGGCATCTATCTCTCCCAGGTGGCAGTGGCTTCACAAAAGTCCTCTGATGCTTCATGGATAGCATGGAATGACAAGAGGGAAAAGCTGTCAGTGTCATTGTCAAATGAAGGGGTTGGCTCATGGTCTCCAAGATTTTTTCCAGCTCTGAAGTTTTAGTCACCTATTCATCAACAGCTCAGAGCAACCAACAATACCTTCTGGGTTAAGGATTATGGGACTGAGGGGTTGATTTCTCCTTCCTGTCATTTAGAGACTACTTTCTGCTTCCCAAAGGGCCCATGGCAGGCCCCACGCTGAGCCAGAAAGGCTTTGCATTGGGGCCCAGTGATGGAACAAGGGTCAGTTGTCCAAGCATCAGCCTCGTTAAGTGCAGAGACTCAAACCACCTAGACGGCTGCCTGAGAGATGAATTGTTCAGTGATGGTGTAGGTGGAAAGCGTAGAGTCACACTGATCAAATGATGACTTCATCAAAGAGCCAAGAAAATTCTGTCTTCTCATTCTTCCCTGTAGAGATGCTCAGAATGAGATGATCTTCCAAGTTTCTTTCAAATCTAGCACTCTCAGGCTCCAGGCACTGTTTTTCTACCCCTGTGACTTTCTGGATCCTTACCAGCTACTCTGGGATATTTCTCACCCTTTAAGGAGAGACGTATTGTAAGGATTGTCTGTTCTGTTCATATGTTCATGTGATATTATATGTTAGCGGTAGTGATTTCTTTTAAAAAGGGTTTTATGCCTAATGAAGTAATCTCTAGGCAGTCACAAGGATTTTCCTCATTGAAATGACATGAACTGAAAAATGGCAAGGAGGGTGGGGTTGGTCTCTGGGTCTACAGTCAAATTTTAAGGCTGGACCAAAAAAAAGCTTTGGTTCTAGCTTAGTGACGAGTTCACAGTGTCACCTTAGACGAGTGGCCTTGATATATCATTTTGTAAAAATGTTCAGAATGAGATTTGATCGATCCAGATCTCCACAGTTAATCAGCCCTGCTTCTGCTCCCCATTACCATCTAGTGCCCTGCCTCTGATTTGTTAACATTCTGTTCCATACCTAGACCTGGTCTCTTGTTCCCTCTCTTTGTCTACAGTTCTAACTTTGAGTTAGACCAAACACAGATTGGGGGGGAACTAGATCATCATTTCTGAGCCTGGAGACATAGTAAAAAAGAATTAGCCATCATTCTTCCCTTTCCAACAGCACAGTTTTGTGAGGTCAAAAAGCTAGGGAGGTGAGGAAAGGGATGATATAGGCTTGATGGGATAAGAAAGGATGTCACAGAAAGAGTCTCAGTTCCCTCCTCTCTAAAATGAAAGGGTTGGACTAGGTGATCTTAAATTTTCTTACTAGAAACAGAAGCCCTTGAGGACAAAGATTGTCTGATTTTTCATCTCTGTGAATACAGCACTTAGCATGACGCTTAGTAAATGCTCACTGACTGACTTAGAGTTCTAAAATCCCAGGATTCTAGCCACTTTGTTTTTTCTAAATCAAGGATTCTTAACTTGGGTTCCATGCCCTTTTTTTTTTAATGCTGATAACTGCAGTTCAATATCATTGTTTCAGTAACTCTGGCTTCCTTTGTAATAGCATATATCTCAAAATCTTATTTTACAAAGGGACCCAGAGATTTCACCAGAGCGCTGAAGCTGTCCATGACAGAAAGAAGATTAAGAACCCTGGACCTCAAGATTTGTTGCCTATGACTGGCAGTTTCTACCTTCCCAGCTACTCCCAAGAATCCTAATGGCAACGTCTAGATTCCCTCTGCCAACGGATCCAAAGAAGGGCATTAACGTGACAGCCAAGGACCAATCACTTGTTTCTGTGAGATCCAACAACCTGAGGGCTGCTAGAGTTCTTTTGCTTTTGGGACAAGAGAGCCAGATGTGAACTTACAGCTGTGGAGAGCCGGCAAGCCAGAGTCATTTCCAAGTTCCCTTTCAGGCCCACAAGGGGAGGCACCAGGGTTAAGAGTTCTTTAATATCCATAAACACGTTCCAGTGCTGCCAGGGAAGAAACAAAGAACACATCAACCCACTTCTGCATATGGGTATATGTATCTAAGATACAATTATTGACCTGCTACGGCAGGTATGGAAAAGTAGCTAGAATGCCAGACTTAGTGTCAGGAAGACCTGGATTCCAATCCTACCTCAGCTGCTTCCTAGCTGTGGTGAACTCATATTATCTCTATATGCCTCAGTCTCCTTATCTGCAAAATAAGAGTTTGGAACTGATGGCCTCTAAAGTCCCTTCCAACTTGACATTTATGACTCTATGTTACTGTGACCTTAAGTATGTCACCTCCTTTCTCTTGAACCTCAGTTTCTCCAGTTGTAGTATAACACAAATACAACATTGTACCATAAAATGATATTTTCCCACCCAACCTCATTTTCTTCCTCCTTCCCTTTTCTCTCAACCAGAATGTTAAGAGTTGGAAGAGACCTCAGAGGCCAGCTAGTCTAATCTGTACCTGAAAAATGATCCCTCTTGCAAAATGCCCTGAGGTTATCCAGCCTAGACTTCCAGGAAGAGGGAACTCATTAACCCCCAAGGCAGCCCAATCCATTTTTGGCCAGGTATCAGTATTAGGAAATTTCTTTCTCTACAGTCCCTTTCTTGTACTCCTTTCAGGGACAGCATTAACCCAGGTGACATTTTCAGATCAAATTTCATTCATGCCAAGTGGAGTCAAGGCCCTGCAGTGGTGGTCACAAAGGATGATGTTATACACGTGGGACCAGAACACCAGGACTTGCATTTGAGACCAAACTATGCTCTGGTCCGCTAATATTTAACTGGCCAAATTTGCCCCAGAATTGTTTACTATCACCCAAAACATAGCTTCCAGGGACCAAGGAAAGAATTTAGGCAATTTTCAAAAGTTTGTGGAACTGAATATTGTAAACTAAAAATAAGTAAATGAATTTTTTAAAAATTAAAAAAAAAAGAATTTAGGCAGTTTCAATCCCAGAGGTCAGCCCCTGTTCAGAGAAAGCACCTCAGATTCCCTAGGTGACCTCAGTGGAAAAAGTTATCAAAAACATCTGCCCAAAATAGAAACTCAATTAGAGCCAGCAGCTTCTCAGCACTTTTAATTAGCAGATGGATTTCATCCTACAGGCCTGGCCCTAAGGGAGACGGGTATGAAAAAAGGGCTTCAGGAGATCAAGAGATGATGAAAATGAAGAGTAGAAATGGGTTAAAGGAGAATAATCTGGAGAGAAAAAAAGGCCTTCAACTTAACCTGGGAAAAACCAAGGTTAGAAGACTCAGAGAAATCCAGGACCTTTTTTCTGTCCCCAAAGTTAAGGTTACAGGTTTAAATCAGGAATGGGGTCAGTTAGCTCCCCATGAAGGCAATCTATGTTCCTTCTTGACTGCTCTATAGTGTTGGACACAAGTGACCACCCTCTCCTCCTGGACACTCTCCTCTCTGGGTAGTTGGGACATGGATATATCTTGATTTTCCTCCTACCTCTTTTTGGTCTTTGTATCCTTAGCACCCAGCATGGTGCCTGGCACACAGTAGGCATTCAATGAAAGCTTGCTAAGTGACTGCTTCTGTGAATACACAGTTTGAACCCTCTCCCTACTCGCAGATTGAACTCCAACATTGAGAAACAGTCTGGCATAGAGTCAGATTTGGAATCAGTAGAATTTGAGCTCAAATCCTTCCTCAAGCTGGGTAAGTCACTTAACCTCTGTTAGCCAGTTTCCTTTCCTGTAATGATATATACATAGACAGATAGACAGAGATATACATCTGTATACAATTAACTAGATACCTCTGGGAGTAAAACCTATTATAGATATAAAACAGAGCTGCAATGCTCAAACAGCTCTAAGATGCTCTGTCAACCTTAAAAGCATTATCAAGATATAAACTGGTATGATTTATCCTAGGCTAGCATCAAGCAGATTGACCACAGGGGGGATGGGAGAGAGCTAAGCTAAGTTGCTTAGGGAAATCCATCTCGCCTGGGAGAAACAAAACTCAGGGTACTTTTCTTACTGAGTGGGGCTCAAAAGCAGAGCAGACCTCCTACAAGCATGGAAGTCAAATACAATCAGAATCCCAAGCTATGGAATAATGTGCCCAAGCGTGGTGGGATACCATGGCCAAGCTTACAGTCTTATAGGCAAGATCCAAGTAGACCTATGGCATAGAATACTGGTGGATTTCTAGGTCCATTTCTGCACCTTCCAGGCTCTGCACTTGAGGGGAAGACACTTGAGGGGAGGGCAGCATCAGTTGGGACCCCTTCCTCAGCCACATATTGTTGGAGCCTCTCTGGTTTGTCAGGTAGGGATGGTTTGTGCATGGACTGTGGCCAGAAGGAGAAGCCAGGACTGCTACAGAGAATGTCACAAATTCAGCAGGTTCTGTTAATGTACCAATGGCAACTCTTCTGTCTGGTATTTAACCCTTTCACTATCTGGAGCCAGCATATCTCCAGACACTGACTTAATAGCTCTCCCCTTGAGACACTTGATATTCAAGCCAAACTGGCTCATTTACTGTTCTCTGAACAATCCATTTCATCCTTCTCTGAGTCTTTTCATTAACCTTCTCCCATGTCTGGATGGCTCTCCCAACTCACCTCTATTTAAGAATCCCTAGCTCCCTCCAAAGCTCAGCTTCCTCCAAGAAGCCTTCCTCTATTTCCCCTATTGTTAGAGCTCTGCTTCAATTTGTATTTGAGAGACAGCATCGCATGGTGGGTAGAAAACTAGCCCTGGAGTCAGGAAGATTTGGATTCAAATCCAAACTTTGTTATTTACTGACTGCAGGGTAAGTCATTTAACCTTTTTGTGTCCCAGTTAACTCTTTACAACTGTAAATACAAGGGAAAAGTGTGGATCTGGGCTGACAGAGGAATTTCCTTATACAGAAATACAAACTGATGATTTTTTAAAATTTATTTTTCTGTTTTCATATTATTTCTCACCCCCCAGAAGAAAATAATCTCTTTGAGGGCTAGGATGATGGCACCTCTTTGTAGCCTCCACATCTAACACTGTCTGATATACAGTGGGTCCTTGATAAATGCTGGTCAGATTGACTTGATTTGAGACTAGAAAACGTATCAGAACAGAGAACTGAGAACACAGAACCAGAGAGAGAGGTATCAGGGTGTGGGCAGGGAGGTTGGGGGGGCGATGGGGTGGGGGAAAGAAACCCCATTGGCTAAAGAGGCTCCAGGCTGGGCTGGACCTGCTTAGGGGGACTGGACAAATCAGCTTCACCTCGGCTCAGTGTGTCTGGTCATTCCTGATGTGGACTTTGGGTCAAGAACAGTAAAACTGAGATGTTAGGGGAATTGGTTGCAGGACCCACAGTGTACCAGGTACATAGTTCATTTTTTCTCTCTTTGTCTCTCTCCTCCCTCCCTCTAGGTTTTTGTCTCTGTCTCTCTCTTCCTCCTTCCCTCCCTTCCTCCTTATTTCTTTCTCTCTCCCCTCTCTGTCTGTCTCTCTTCCTCCTTCCCTCTCTCTTTCCCTCATATAAAACCTCTTTGTAGACAGGCATTTAAACAGTAGTCATCCAAGCCAGTGGCAGAAGATTTGAGAACACTGGGAATGTGGCAGGTAGGGGAGAGGTGTTGCTAGATATAGCAGCACAATTCAGAGCTACAACTCAGCATTACATAGCATGTTTGAAGGTTTGCAAAGAGTTTTAAGATGGTATCTCATCCAAGTCTCACAAAAACCTTATGAGAAGCAGGTGCTATTTTCACCCTCGTTTTAGAGCAGAAGAAACTGAGGTTCAAGGCTCGGAGAGGTTAAGTGGATTTGTCCCAGGTTGCATGGCCAGTATCTAAAGAGGCATTCACACTCAGGTCATCTTGACCCCAAATCTGATACTCCTGCTGTGCTATCCTGCCTCTCTGATACAACAAATCCTCCTCCTTCCCTCAGGCAACAATAATATGAATAGCTAACATTTATATAGCACTTTGACTATATGATCTCATTTGATCTGCACAACAATGCTGTGAGATGGGCTATTATCCCCATTTTACAGAGAGGGAAACCAAGGATGAGGAGGTTTAAGTGACCTGCTCGGAGCACACAGCTGGCCAGTGGCCGCCTCAGGTCTTCCCATCTCCAATTCTAGCACTCCATCCACTGCATCACTGAGACGTCTTGCTAACAATCAACAATTACCGGGTACTTTCTATTTGCCAAGGACTATACTATGAGATGCAAAGAAAGCAAAAAGCCCCACCAGGAGAATGCAAGGGAAGCAGCTTGAGAATGCCCAAGGGCTGCTGCAACTCTCAAAATGCCCTCTTGGTTTCCCTATGAAGCTGGCCTGAGGATGGGGATGAGCAGTCAATATCCACCCCAGATCTAATAACGTTCCTGTTTCCCATTCAGAGGCTCTCCATTTACACATCTGACATGGAGTCCAACCAGTTCATCATCTATTCCCAAAGGGGCAGTAGCAACAAAGCCCTGGGGATTTAGGACAAGAGTGGGGGAGAGCTCCAGTTCCTTATAAAAGTCCAGGGAGCTTGCTTTCTACTGCCATTGAAATCATCCGAGCCTAGGAGCAGAATGTAGGACCCTGGCCCTAGCATGGGTTAGCCTGGGCGGGGGGCTCCTGATAAGGTCTTGTCTGTGTGACAGCTATTACCAGGTTGGCCTTAGTGACCCGGACCAGACCAGCAGGGGACTTCTCCCGAAAGGGCAATTCATTAGTTACATTCCAAAAAGGGCCATACATACATGGACTTTGTTTGCCACCAGGCCTGCAGCCACCATACCCATGCCGGAAAGTAGATATGGAAAGAGGACCTGGAAGATGATGGAGCTGAATGTCTCCAGGATGAATCCATTAGGGGCCCTGATCATCTCACAGGAGAAGCCTCTCAGCTTTGTCCCCAGGAAGCAGAATTCCATATTTATCTGGGTGAAGACCATGATTGGGCCCTTCACCCCATGCCCAAGGGAGGAAGTAGGAGGAGAATCAGGCTAGGAAGCAAGGCCACTTTCCTGGAGGCCAGAGTAGATGGGTCTCTTCCTCCCTCTCCCAGAGTGTTCGTCCTTCTCTGCTCCCAAGCAAGAACACCTAGAGTACTCCCCCAAGAAGCCAGTTCAGGGAAGGGGGGGAGTTCTCTGTCAGGTCTCTGGTCACAGGCTCTGTGATGCAGCAGAGGGCTGCTCGGAATACCCCTGAATGGGGAGGAAGGAAATCCAAAAGCAAAGAAAGAGAGGGAGAAAGGGCCCAGCTCTGAGTTGGTGCCCACACTCACAGACTCGTTACGGGGAGGCTCACAGTAGTGGTGCCATGAAAGCTGTCTCACATGGGCAGTAGCTGATCTGTGATAAAAAACCTAAAATACAGGCGCTAGCAGGAGGGCCTGCTTCCAAGTCTGAGCTTAATTCCCTCCCAGACTCTTCAGGACAAGAGCCCAGCAAGGTGAGTCTATTCTGGCCTCTGACTTTTTTATCTCACTCTCTTTTCCATGGGAAAGGGAAGGTTATAAGGAGGATCTGGGAGGTAGGTGGTGATCGTCTCGGTGGCTGGTCCCACGTGGTGCTGACCTCCTCCCTTGGTGGGGAAGGTGAAGGAGAAATTTCATCCAAGAATGCCAGTTCAGGGCAGTTCTAACTCTTCCTCACTGGACTTTCTTGCCACAGAATCCCATTAGGCTACAAGATGCCAAGATAAAGAATGTCCCTTATGTCCTACTATTCATCTTCTGACTGGTTTGTGAAGGCCTGAGATCAGAGGCTGATGATTTTCTGTTTAGAAGAGTGCTGGCAAAAGATCCCACAGACTTCTCCCAAACTGGGATAATAGGCTATATTTCTCAATTCCTAAAATCTTGTACCCTTTTGTACTAGTATTCCCTCTATCCTGGCATCAACTGGGCCCAAGAGTAGGCAGGTCGGATCTGGGAAAGGACACCCTGATCAGTTCTATTGTTTGGTGTCTCCTACTCATTCCGAAGACTGTGCGGAATGGAATGTCCAGCCCTGGCGGGGCCTATCGAAGGAGGCAGGAGGGAACATAATGCCAGGGTAGGAGGCTTTGGTGTCTACCAGAGGGGCTGGCCTCAGTTCTGATTTCTTCAGAAAACACCACTCTCTCCACCCCATCGCTCCCTCCACACCACCCCTCCACTCATATCTCAAGTTCAAGGAAATGATGGGTGCAACAGCCTTTCAGGAAATGGGGAGTAACCTATAAATTAAAGGGAAGGGGGCACTACCTTCTCAACCCCACAGCCCTTCAGGAAGGAAAAGTTATTAAGTCCTCAGGGTTACAGATAGGTGGGTGATTCTAAAGCGTCAGATGGCATCTTTAGAGTGGGGAGGGACCCTGAAGTTCCCAAAGTCCATGCCCTCATCTCCTCCCAAGAGAAAAGGAAAAATCAAAACTTTGTAGTAAATATTCATAGCCAAGTAAAACAAATTCCCTCATGGGCTGTGTATGTCTAATTCTGTACCTCGAGTCCATCACATCTCTAGCAGGAAGTGGGTAGCATCCCTCATCATCAGTCCTCTGGGATTGTGCCAACTCTCATTTTACAGATGATGAATGATAGGCCCAGAGAAGTTGAGTAATTTGCCCAAGATCACACCGTAAGTTTAAGAAAAAGAACCCAATTGGAATACAACTCCTTTTACTTCAAATTCAGTGCTTCTTTCATAAAGCTCACATTTCCTCCTAAACAAATCTAAAGGTCACTAGATGGAGTGGAGAATTTAGAAGCCTCACCTCCCATAAGCACTAATTTTTCTGTCTTACTCCAAGGAGAGATCCTGACTCCAACTTTGATCTCACATCACCAGCCCATCTTTTCTCCTTTCATTGCTAGTGGATCTTTCAAAGCAGAAGGCCATTTGAGACCATGGAGGAACAGATGTGAGGTCCAGGCCCTATCCTGGAAATCACCCTCCCTGACAATGTTAACCAAGCCCTTCTTCTCAGCAGGGGCCTTGCTCCAGACAAAAGGCACCTTTCAGGTATCCAGTAAGTGCTTATTGGTGGACTGGGCACCCTTAGGGCTACGTGGCATCACAGCTTTTCCCATCCCCATTATTCCTTGTCCTTTTACAGTTTTAGTTATTTTGAAGCATTTTTTAAAAAAGAAACTGACCTATTTCTTCACTTTATTTGGATCAGATTTAGACAAAAGAGCCAAGAGAGACAGGGTAAAAAGTGAGGAGGGGGAGGACCCAAACAGCTGGGGAACATCAGGAAATCCTTTTTGGAGGAGGTAGCCCTTAAGGGTCGCTTAGATTTCCTCAATCCATCAATCAACATCAAATTATTAAGCACTTAACTCAGTCAGAAAGGAAAGAATGCCTACCCCAACAAGTGTGGTAAGCAGGATCACCTTGGGTCAGTGCAGTTGCTGGATTTGCCTGTTGCACCCACCCATTTCCCACCTTGGGTCAGTGCAGTTGCTGGATTTGCTTGTTGCACCCACCCATTTCCCACCTTGGGTCAGTGCAGTTGCTGGATTTGCCTGTTGCACCCACCCATTTCCCACCTTGGGTCAGTGCAGTTGCTGGATTTGCCTGTTGCACCCACCCATTTCCCAAATCAGTAATCCTCTTCTGTCCTCTGGCCCCATCCCTCCCAAACGTCTTCCTAGTCTCCTCTTTTCACAATCCTTTATCACAGCTGGTTGTCAGCCAATCCCCCAAAAGCATTCACCAAGAGTTTCAGTTATACGGTGAGGATGATGATGATGATACAGCAGCTGGTGTTTACATAGCACTATAAAATCTGTAAGTGTTTGCCCGGCACGGTCCCCTGGCACATAGTTGGCATTTAATAAGGACTCCATTGATTGAAAAGTACTTTACATATGTTATTTCCCCCTCACAATAGTACAGGATGTTTTAAAACCCCAAAGAAATTGAACTCTATGTCTTATGAACAGGTAATTCAGTTAATCTTTGGGCTGGAAAGCCTTCTCCTCCATCAGGACCTAATTATGGCCCCAAAGGGATTATTTGCCTATTTTTTCTCTTACCTGGATATAATTCAACAGCATTCCAGCCATGGTCATTCCCATGCCCGCAAGCACAAAGGGGATGACCACTTGGAGGCCAATGATCAAAGCCGTTTCTTCCTGAGGCTTTTCGGTATTTGACAGATGTCTCTCCCGGGAGGCCCATGGCACAGCCCCAGCCAGGGGCTGCCCTGAGCTCTCCACTATGGACAGGGGCTGCTCCTCACTTCCCAGATGCCCTTCTTTCCGCCTCTGCCTTGCCTCGTCTCCTCTCATCTTGGGTCACTTTGATATCACGCCATTCATTCACTCTGAGACTATAGGAAACGAAACAAGAAAAGGGTTTCTTATAAGATGTCACAGAAGAGAAGCTGCATTGAAGCGGTAAGAGCAAGGAGGGTAGGGTCTAGAGGAGGACAAAAGAGGTCCACAGAGTCAGTGACCTGTGCAGGGTCACAGAGGGAGGGAAAAGAGCCACCACTGATTCCATATCCTGTGTTTTCTCCAGGATACCACGAGGTCTCCAGTCTAGAAGACTCAGAGATCCTTTAATTTGACACTGATGAGACTGATGCTCTCTATCCAATGATACCTTATGTTATTATTAGGAGTACTGTATGCTTTCCTAAGTCTCTCAATGTATCCTTTCACCAAAGTCCCACAGAGACCCCAGTCTAGAGCCACGGTTTCTAACAGGGGCTGGGAAAGGGTTTTAGGAAGTCCCTGAAGTCATACACATGCAGTTCAGGAGAATCGCAGACCCAGAGATGTGGAGCTAGAAGAACCTCAGAGGCCAATTAGTCCAGTGCCTTCATTTTAACAAAAGAGGAAACAGTTTAGAGATGAAGTGGATTGCCAAGGTCACAAAGTCAGTGTTGAGGTGGTTGTGTTGGTGGGATTTGAACCCAGGTCTTTTAACTATAAAGTCAGTCCTTCGCTTTTAAGAATAATAATCATGTGTAGATGTTTAAAGCAGATCTACCTTGAAGAAATAGTCTTCAGGTGATTAATGAAAAATAAAGCCCTGTGTTAATGTTTTTTTTAAAAAAAACCAATAATGACAGCCAGCATTGAGTAGTGAAGGAACCAAATGTGTCTCTAACCTTGGGTTGGCTCCTTCCTGTTCAGAGCTCTCATCAACAACTCCCAGGAGCCATCTGTGATTTAACTAACACTTCCCTGCAAAGTGAGAACTGTGCTATTACAGTTGCAGGTGTAAAATAAATATAGCATTATAAAAATCAATCACTCAGGCTCTATTAAGCACCTACCGTGACTGTAGAACACTGAAAACAAATAAAATAATAAAAAAATAAAAAAAACATAAAGTTGAGGAACTGAAAAAAAAAAATAGTCCTGCCACCAAGAACTCTCTCTTCTTCCTTCCTCATTTCATATCATCAAGACACTAGACTTTCTGCTCTGTCACTTGTTTTATGGGAAGATGTGGCCCTTCTTGTCAAGGTAAACACCTCTCCATACACGAGATCCCTTTCCAACCTGTCTTCTCCAGCAGGTTACTCCTCTGTCCTTCCCATTCTCTCACTAATCTTCCATCTCTACCTGTTGACTGGCTGTTTTCTCAACTGCCTACAAACAGGCCCATGTCTCACCCATCCTCAAAAAATCCCATCCCTGCTAGCTAGCATCCTATAGGTCTCCTCCCTCTTGTGGCTAAACTCCTTGATTATCTGGTTATCTGATCTGAAAGCTGGTTATCTATAACTCCTCTCATTCTCTTCTTAACTGTCTCTCTAATCTGGCTTATGACTTCATCAGACAATTTAAACTGCTCTCCTCGAGCTTTCCAGGTCCTCTCAGCATCTCCCGCTTCCACCCTCAAATTCCAGATTCCTAATGCCCAAGGTTTGAGTGATCGCCTAGGGTCTCAGCACCAAAAGAGACCCTCCCTCCAGAGCCCTAGGGCATGGTGGTCAGCTGGAGAGAAAAGCACACTGCAATTCTCACTCCTCCTTCCAACCTAGGGAGATCTGGGAGGTGGAAGAGAAGCCATGGCAACTCCTCCTCCTACCTGAGATTTATCAGTCTTTTTGGAACTAATAAAGGCTCCTTTACAATCTCTACTTTGCATCCTTTTAATAAAACATAAATGTGGTGGTGGGGGGGGGGAAACAAAGTTACCAATGATCTTTTTAAATTGCCAAACCTGATAACCTTTTGGGGGTAGTTAGGTGGTGCAGGGAAAAGAGTACCTGGCCTAGAGTCAGGAAGACCTGAGTCCAAATATGGCCCCAGACACTTACTGACCAGGTGTGTGACCCTGGGCAAGTCACTTAACCCTGTTTGCCTCAGATCCCCTTCTGTAAAATAAGCTGGAGAAGGAAACGGCAAACCACAGCAGTATCTTTGCCAAGAAAATCCCAAATGGGGTCACAAAGCATCGGGCAGGACTGAACAACAACAAAATGCCCTTTTATCAATCATCCTTCTTGACCTCTGCTGCCTCTAGTACTGTTGATCTCACTCATTTTCCCTGCCATTCTCTCCTTTCTAGATTTCTGGGACATTTTCTCACACTTCTCCTCTAACCTCTCCTTTGCTCCCCCTATACTATCTTATTTGCTCATTTCATCAGCTCCCACGGACTAAATGATCATTTCTCTCCAGATGCTTCTCAGATCTATTAACCCAGCCCTTGGTTCTCCCTTCCCATCTCTAACTACCCGTTGACCATCTCCAACTGGATTTCCCACAGGCATCTTAATTTTAACATGTCAAAACTACATGGGTTATCTTCCCTCTCCCACAAAAAAATCTTCCCTTCTTCTTAACTTTCTAATTAATTTGAGGATACCACCATCCTCCCAGTCACCCAAGCTGAAAACCTCAGTGCCATTAGTTAATTTTTCACTATCCAATAAGTGGCTAATTTCTGTTCATTCTACCTTTGTTGCATCTTTTACATGTGCTCCCTTCTCTCCTCTGCCACATGGTACCACCACTCTGGTGTGGGTTCTTATTGTCCCACACTTAGACTAATGAACTTCCTTCTGGTTGGTCTCCCTTCCCTCACCTCTACTCTTACTCTAGCCTATCCTCCACTCAGCTGCCAAACTAATCTTCCTAAAGCACAGGTATGCCTATGTCAATGTCCCCAACTCAGTAAACTCCCGTGGTTTCCTATTCAACCCAGGATCCTTTGGCTCTGAAAGCTTGCTATTTCTCATTCATCATTTCCTTCCCTTTCTTTCCAGTCTTCTAGCACCTTATACTTTTCTACTTCCTTTATAAACCAGTGACAATGGCCTCCATGCTGTCCTTGCACATGATACCTCATCATCTCTGCACTCCAGGAAATTTCTCTGGCTGTCCATGTTTGGAATTCTCTCCCTCCTCATCACCACCTCCTGATTTCCTTCAAGTCTCTGATAAAATCCCACCTTCTACACAAAACCCAAGAGCTTTGGGAGTTCAGAGAAGAGTGAAGATTAGAGTAGACAGGGAAGACTTTATGTGAGAGCTCAGACTTCAAATGTACCTTCATGAATCACCACAAGGGAGACCAGCAAAGGCATGCCAAGTGAGGAAACGGCATAAGCAAAGGTGCAGGGGGTGGGAAACTACAACCAAGTGAAACACCTGCATGCAAGTAAGGTTCTCCGCTGTGTGTGTGGGGGGGGGAAGTGAAGAAAAAATGAGAAGAGTAGGTTAGAGAAAGACTGGAGGAGGGTGGAGAAAAGAGGGAGAATAACTCAGGGAAGAACGGGTTGGAGGTGACTCAATGAACAGACATTTATTAAGCACCTGATATATGCCAGATCCCAGGTTCAGTGCTAAGGATGCGACATACAAAGAAGGCCTCAAACATTCTAACCTATTTGGAAACAAAGTGAATTTGACTTTATTGTCCTTGCTTTACTCCAATGGAGGAACTTAATTAGTTGCAGACTAACTACGAGAGCTCAGGACCTTGGAGACCATCCAATCTAATTCTCTCATTTCACAGACGATAAGGAGGCCCAGGGAGAGGAAGCCGCTGTCTTGTCCTTCACTAGCTTTTATCAAACCCTTACCATGCATTATAGCTGTCTTAACCCCTTACTAGACTGTCCTCTCTACGATGATAGTGGCCTGAGCTTATCTAAACTTTGCATCCCTCATTAAGCCCCTGGTACACAGCACAGTAGGCCCTTGATAAACACAGAATATGTAGAAAGAACAAATCTATGAGGACCCATCATATGTCCAATCCAAGCCATTGAGGACCAGAGTAAGGTAGTGGGCCCACACTGCTACATCAGAGATCAGAAAGGAAGGAAAATAAATGATGAATAGGGCATAAGGATGAAGGACAAAGGGAAGGCAAAAAAGCTTCTAAGATTGTGAACTTTGGTCTCCAGAAGAGATGAGAAGACATTGGTAGAAAATGGATAATGCAGTGACAGCCTCATTGTGTGATGACTAACTTGATAGACTTGGCTCTGGTCAGAAATGCAAGGTTCTAAGACAACTCCAAATAACTCATGATGGAAAATGCCATCCACATACAGAGAAAGAATGATGGATTCTAAATGCAAACAGAAGCACACTATTTGCTCTTTCTCTTTTTGTTTTGGTTTGTTTTATTTTGTTTCTTCTTTCTGTGGTTCATTCCATTGGTTATAATTCTTTGAAACATGACTACTATGATAACATGTTTAATGTGAATGCATATGTAGAGCCTGAATCAGATTTCATGCCATCTTGGGGAGGATGGATGGGAGAAAGGGGGAGAAATTTGGAAGTCAAAAGCTTGTGGAACTGAATGCTGTAAACTAAAAATAAATAAATGAATTTTAAAAAAGAAAGTGGGGGATGGTTAGGAGATTGCTAGGAAAGAAGTGATTGATTATGGGGGAAAATAATGATGTCTGTTCATGACGAGGGTCTAGATTCTAGGCAGAGAAGACATTATTTCTATACATCTCTGTTAGAGAAAGACAGAACTAGAGAAAGAGATGGATGTGGGTTCACTTTGGGGTAAAGAGAACCGAAAGCATTTGGAAGTCAAGGACATGGTACATATCGCACTAGTGACAAACCAAGATGGAAGGGCCATGTAATCTGCAGACAGAAGGACAAGAGGGGCCTCTTTGACTCGACTTGATGGATCTCGTAGGGAGGTAAACTGATAATACCCTGAGCAGATGCAATAAAGAAAATAATAGCCATATGCACATAGATCTAAGGCTGGGGGGCACCTCAGGGGCCATCATATTCAAGCTCCTCATTGGACAGATGAGGGAACTGAAGCCCAGGAAGGGTAACTGATTTTCCCAAAGTCACCCAGGTGATAAGCATCAGAAGCAGGTTTGGAACCCAGGTCCCCTGACTCGAGCCAATGGTCTTTCCCCGGCACCATGACATCCTCTCATACAAAACATGTTTTACCATTATTATCTCATTCAATCATGGACGCTGTGAAGCTGGGAGTGCTGAAGAGCAGAATGTTGTCACTGGAAAGGTGCTGGGACAGGAGGAAGTAGCTGAGATCAATCCCTACATCTGCTGCTTACCACTTAACAAGACATTTGACCTCTGAACCTTCGTTTCTTCCTCCATTAAAAAAAAGGGGAGGGAGCTCATCTAAATGCTCTTTAAGGTTGCTTCCAGCTCTGGTATTGTATGATTCTATGACTTTACCTCTTGTTACATAGGAGCAAATTGAAGTGAAGCCAGGTGACACCCAGAATCTCTCAGGTGCCTTACAATTCTAACATTCCATGAGCCTTCAAGCTACAGGCCGAGACACAGTTTGAGTGGGATGAGGTGGAAACAGCAACTGTACAATACAAGAAACACTTACTGGCCAACCCCTGATGGTGTGCAGGGTACAGGATAGGTGTGTTAGAAGAGATTTCATTTCAGTAAGGCACAGTTGGCTGAGCTCTCTGCTCTTAAGGAGTTTACAATTAAATTAGGGGAATAAGATGATAAAACAAGCATAAAAAAATATACGATATTGTGCATTGGAAATATATATAAAATATAAGCACACTGGAAGATTAGAAAGTCAAGTGTAGGAGAGGTGTGAGGATGGGGGAAGGAATCATGAAAGGATTCATGGAGAAGACGGCGTTTGAGTTGGGATTTTCTTTATCCATGAGTTCCTATAACAATGAAATCTGTTCTGTATCCCTGGAACAGAATGTAAGCTCCTTGAAGACAAGGGCTGTTTCATTTTTGTCTCTATAGCTATAGTGCCCAGCACATAGTACATTAATCTTAGACATAGTAACTTAATTCATGTCTGTTGAACTGAATCAAAGGCATCCCAGTTATGGGGAAAAGCAGCTTGAGCAAAGAAGCCAGGAGACCTGGGATCATAGTACATGGCTTAGAGAAGAGTGATAGCCAGTTTTATGGGTATGTACACTGAAGGAATAATATGATACAAGGTTGGAGAGGGGGCAGCTATATATCTCAGAGGATAGAGCGAGACCAGGGCCGGAAGACAGTAAGATTCATCTTACTGAATTCAAGATACTTCCTAGCTATGTGACCCTAGGCAAGTCACTTAACTCTGATTGCCTCAGTTTCCTCATCTATAAAATGAGCTGGAGAAGGAAATGGTAAAGCACTCCAGCATCTTTGACAAGAAAATCCTAAATGGGATCATAAAAAGTTGGACATCACTGAAAAATGGCTCAACAAGTTTGGAAAGATCATGTGGAAGGTCTTGAAGGAGTGTGAGCTTTACCAGTAAAAGACACAGAGCTGGTGAAGTATTTGAACAGAAGAGACAAGACCAGATCTACAGGTAAAAAGATTATCCTAGTTGTGGTAGGAAGGGTAAAATGGAGGTAAAGAGACCTATAAAGAGACTAGTGCGAAACAAGTCCAGGGAAGTGGCAATGAGGAATATAATATAGAAGTATAATGGGGCAGTTGGGTCGTGCAGTGGATAGAGTGCCAGGAGTCAGAAAGACCTGAGTTCAAATCTAGCCTCAGACACTAGCTGTGTGACCTTGCGCAAGTCACTTAACCTTAGTTGCCTCAGTTTCTTCACCTGTAAAATTAGAGAAGGAAATGGCAAACCACTCCAGTATCTTTGCCAAGAAAACCCCAAATGGGGTCAGGAAGAGTCAGACATGACCAAACAATAACAATGAATAGGGTGTTAATGACTGCATGGAGAAGGGGGCTGGAATTGATAGGACCTGGCTAGTGATGACTGTAGGTGACAGTTGAGAGAGAGGGAATAGCCAGAGATAGCCTCAAGGTTTCAAATACAGAAGCTAGGTAGATAGTGGTGCCAGACAGACAGCAAAAGCAGGTTGTCAACAGTCTTAGAAGGAATGAAAAATGAGCTTTGGTTTGAATATGCCCAGTTTGAGGTGCTGGTGGAGGAAACCAGGGAGAGATTTCCTGGAGGCAGGTAGAAATTCAGGTCTGGACAGGAAAAGAGGATAGGACAGGATATGCAGATTAGGGAGTCACCTTTGTGGGAGTGGTAGGTGGAGCTGTGAGAAGGAGTGATGAAGGGGTAGCATAGCCTGGGGCAGGAGTGGGGAACCTGCGACCTCAAGTTCACTTGTGGCCCTTTAGGTCCTCAAGTGCTGTCCTTTGACTGAATCCAAACTTCACAGCCTAAATCCCCTTAATAAAGGGTAGTCAACAGAGATAGGTTAAGAAAAATGTGACCTGAACAAAGGACTCTGAAATCGATTTGAAATCTGAAGCGTCAGATCTCATTTTTCTATTTTGTAAAATGAATGGGTTCCACCAAATTAGTGTTTCCTAATATTTTTTGTTCCATGAACCCTATTCAACAACAACAAAGAGTGCTGTGAACCCCCAGGATAATTGAATATAATGCTCATAATATTCTTGCAATAATTTCCTGCTTAAGATGTGTTAAAGAATTTTGACTGTGAGCCCCACTGGACCAGATTATCACAGACTTCTTGTTCAGTGTAAATCCATGCAATTCTCAGGCCAGGGCCCTCTATTTACTCTACTGCCTTGCAGAAGTTAGTCAAGGTGCCCTGAAGGGCCACATCATTAAGGGACAAAGCTACTTTTGTTGGAGTAGCAATGAATCAGGCGGAGTCCCACATGCCAGGCTGGCATGTCCTTAATAAAGGGGATCTCATGATACCTGCGTGTGCCACCCTTGTGACCCTGAATCTCTACTATGTGGTGTTGACAGAAGCCATGGGAGGCACTAATGGAACACCACATAGTCTGATTTTTCTGGGATGAAGTAGGCTGAGAAAGAGAGAACAACCCACAAACCCAGCATCAGGCTGCCTCTCCTACTCCATGCTCCCAACACTGACCTTTTGGGCACAAAATGAGAAAACTGGGACCAAACAGCCTTCTCTCCTCAATCAATGATTGCAAGAACAGAGCAGAACCAGCCATGTCATAAGTAGCATAGGTTGTAGCTTCCTTGGTGTGCTTTCAAGGGAACTAGAGAGACCCTGATGCTCTAAGAAACCTCTCCCCAACCCTTGGCCTGAAATAGCTGCACTTAAGGACAGTTTTCTCTTCCACAGGCAGAGGGGGGGTATTGATGCCAAAAGAGGGAGCCCAGAGACTGATATAGACTGTAAGGTATTACTATTATTATATTATTTTATATTTTTATATACATAATACTGTTGACCTGAAAACTTTGCTAGAGAGAAAAGGCAACAGGCTAAATGCATACATTTTATGATTTAATTAATTAATCAATTCCCCATAAAGAAAACAGTTACATAGCGCTATGGAGCCAGGATCAGAACTGGCTGACTTAGTACAGAAATTGACTGTCTTAAGTACATTCTGCCATGAGGAAGGAGTTCTCTTAGATAAACACATTGTCAACAAAGTGGCGTCAGTTGGGTTTTATGATCCCAAGCTATGGGCATCTTCTTTCCATAGCATGTCTCTGTGATTTAAGATAAGGAAAAAGTCCCATCACTCAGATAACAGATATCCTGTCCTAAACAGGCCTTTGAAGTTGTTTATCTTAACAGAGTTTGACAAAGCTGAAGTCACATCCCAAGGTATTTGTGTTTTTCTCTTAACACTAGGATGCTAGAAGAAGGGTCTGATAAGGAAGTTCCATTTGCCCATCAAAAGGCATCCTCTAAACAAAGGAGACTATTAGGTCCAGGCTCTTCTTAATTCAAACCTTGGCCCTTATTAAAGTCTAAAATTTATATTAAATATTATCAATACATATATATACATATATATATGCACACAGTGCTTTAAGATTTACTAAGCACTTTACAAATATCTCATTTGATCTCCACAACTATGAGAAATGATTATTTCTCTTTTGTATTTAATAACTAATTATTGAATCAGAACCCTTTTCTACTTCCTCATCCAGAAATCAACCGGTGTGGGAAAGCTTAAACAGAGATTTACCCAGGCCAAGATCTAAGCAGACAGTAAAACAAATTCTAAGTTTGGATTGCTGGGTGTATTCCTGCCCTTTGTGTTTGCTCAGACAGATCTGGGAAAATGTAGATCCTCCCTTTTTGTGGGACAGGTAATATGCAAATTGATAAGACTCTTTTGCCACGATTTGGGTGATACAAGTCACAGACCCCAAACCCTGTCATGTTAATGAGAGAGTTAAAGATCTTCCCCACCCACAGTTGGACCGGCCCATTAAGGGAAGCATGATTAGGGGAGGCACTGGTTCTCAAGGGTTGGGATGCCCTCTGGCTCTAAAAAGTGTATAAATACTCTGAGGTGAGGTTTTACTTTAGGACTTATTCTTAGGAAGTGTTTGCTTGGCCAGAGTTGGTGCTTCTCTCTCTGGTAACTATGTATTGCTTATGGTCAGACAGCTGGAAGCCCTATCTGTTCATTGATTTTTGTCTCTGTTTGTATTTTCTCTGAAGTTCACAATGCTGACTTTTTCCCCTGATCTAAGTGAATGATATACATGTGCTTAATTAAAGAGATCATGGACCCCTCAAAAGTTGTTTTCCTTTTAGAAAAGCAGATCTAAGAAGCTGTACGCAGCAGGCCCTCCTGTATACCTCAGGGTCTTTGCTGACACTGACTCACTGTAATATACAAGCTACCCTCTCCTTGTAATACTCATTTTCCATTAATCATTAACCAATCAGAGTTCATTGCTACCCTCAAGAACACCTGCTCCTCAAAGGGCATATACATTATGAACAAACTGCCATGAGAGGTCTTTGGTCGAAGAGAGACAGCCAAATGACCGTTTGGTCTTATGAACAAAATGATTAAATTACCCCAAAACGATGTCTTGTGAAACTTTTTTTTTAAATGTTACATGACAATCTGATGAGGGAAGTACAATTACTATATTATTCCCATTTTACAGAGGTGAAAATGAAGATAGAATTTAAGTGATTTGCTTAGGGTAATACATCTCAGCAAAAATTTCTTAAGCACCTACTAAGTGCCATGCATTGTGTTAAATGTTGAGCATACAATTAAGGAAAAGGAAGACAGCTCCTGCTCTCAAAAAGTTTATAGTCAAATGCAGGAAGACAATACACCATTGGGTGGAGGGAAGGGACCAGAGGGCACCCAGAACCTGGCATGAGGTTTAGAACAACTGATGGGAAACAGAGTTGGTGGAAATTCTGAGCCCTCTATAAAAGGAGGCTTTCAGAAGAGTTTTTTGCTCTATCCTCCAATCCTCCAATCAGGCCTAGTTAGGATCTACTAACTTAACACCTAGCTGCCATGGGTAAATGACTGAAATTTTCTTGAGAGGTAGGATAAAATAGGGATGGATGAAGAGGATCCTTGGTCTAGAGATGGAAGGAATCTCAGAGGTCATATAATCCTCTTTCATTTTGTAGTTGAGGAAATAGAGCACCTGAATGGCTGTGACTTGTCCAGGGTCACACAGTTAATATGTATCAAAGGCAGAATTTGAACCCAGCTCCTTTGAGTACTGCTTCAGAGCTCTTTCCTATTATAGGGAACCTCATTTCTAGTCTTTAGGAATCACATCCATTCCTGTAGAAAGAAATTAAATGATAGTGTTTTAAATCTACAGACTTATTTTCATGTCCAGTATCTGATTTGGTCCTCCCCTGAAAGGTTGGGTGGGGGGGTTATATCTGTTTATAGGGGAAGAACCATAGAGGTTCTAGTCACACCAAAATTCTGGAGTGGAACCCAGCTTCCTTGACTTCCTGTTCAGTGTTCTACTCACAAATCCCATGTAATCCTGAGTCTTCCTGGGCACAAAGTTGAGGTGTGAATGAATGAGGAATAAGGCAGGAAGGAAAGCCACATGGCATGTTGTGAGGAAAGAACCTGGTTTGTTCATTGGTTTTGCCACTAATTCTGTGTGACTTCGAGCAAGCCAGTTTACCTCAATGGGCCTCATCTGCCTCTTCTGTCAAATGTCAGGGGTTGGACTAGATGATTTCTCTCAGATGTTATGAACCTAATAATGAATTGTAATTATAAGCAGAATTTGATTTCAGGAAGGTCAAGCATGGGCACCCATGCTGGCCTAGGCTACAAAGAACAGCTGGCTGGGTCGTGAGAATCTGCATGTGTCTGGTTACTCATACCCATGCCAACAAACACTGAAGCATCCATTACAGATGGGTAAAGAAGGCCCTCTGCTTGGTGCTGGGGATACAAGGATGAAAAGTACAGGCCTACCCTCCCATCCCTTACAGTCAATCTATAAACATTTACTTAGGGTCCATGGTGTGTCAGTTAGTACTGTGCTAGGTGCTAGGGATACAAATCCAAAGAATGAAATAAGAAGCTTACATTCTAACAGAGCAGAGAGGTGGTAGAGTGGACTTGAAGCCTGGCAGGCCCAAGTTCGAATCCTACCTCAGACACTGAGCAAATCCCTTAATCTTGCTCAGCCTCAGTTTTCACCTGTAAAATTAGGATAATAATGGCACCACCTCATAGGGCTGTGGTGAGGATCCAATGAGATGAGAGGTAAACCTTAGAGGGCCAGCCATAGAAATGTCATTATTATGGTGACCAAATATAGACAGAAAAAAAAATAGGTGATTAAATACGGTCTAACCAAGATGGTGCTGTAACAGTAGGCAAATAACTGTTATAGTTATAATATAGCTGTATATTATAGTAGGCAGAACAGGGTAAGATCAAAGGAATAAGTCCAGACAAAATGCTGTAAGAAACATGAGACACGAAAGATTGCTTTCATTGGGGCAAGGAGAGAAGAGAGCAGGGAGGGCAGGATATAGGAAAGGGACTTGGAGTCAGAAGGCCTGACTCAAACCTCGATCCCAGGGTTGTTATTATCTGTGTAACATCAGGCAAGTCTGATAATCTCTCTAGACCTCAGTTTCCTCTTCTGTAAAAATAAGGAAACCAGATTCAATAGACTTAATCTCTTATAAATTGAAATGTTTTTGTCTCATTCCCAAGCTGGGCCTTGAAGAAAAAGAATTTCAACTAGTAAATCATGGGGGGAAGCCTTCATTTTAGGCAAAAGGAATGTTGAAGAGGCAGACAAAATGAGGCCAACGAGGGCTAAAAGTCCAGTTTGTGCAGCAGAAGAGAAGGGGAGTAGGGAGAAGTAAGTGGTTAAAGTAGGAGCTAAGTCCTCCAGATAACTAGGGTTCCACCTGTAGTGGCATCATTAAGAATTTACTGCTCTAGATCCAACATCCTGCTTTCCCACTTTCTAGGCTCCCCTTTAAAATGTAAAGCCCCTCTGGAAAAGAATTATGCCAGCAGGCAACATTTCTATGATAAACACTACTGCTGAAATGGTACTACTACTGTCCTACTCAAATACTTAATACAAGTACTAGAAACAGGAAGGGATTTTAGAAATCCTACATCTCACAGATGATGAATGTCCCAAATGGGGTCTAGGAAGAAGTGACTGGTCTAGGGTCACACGGGGAGTGAGTAATAAGTCTTCTGACTTTTCATCCAGTGTCTCCTTCATATCCCAATGGTACTGAAGAGTTCACAGGTTCAGAGAAGCTAAATGCCCACTCTGTGGCTGGCAGAGCCAAGACTCCAAACCCAGGCTTTCTGCTGACAAACGTAGGGCTCTGCATAGAACCCCTCCACCTTAAGTCACCAGCCCCTAAGGGTGTAGCATTTCATCACCGCCATTTACACTGATTCATTGGCTGGGGCAGTGGGGGATCCCTGGGTGCCACGGTGAAAGGTAATCTGTTAGGGGGAGAGGCAGGAATCCCACCAAAGCCAGAGACAGTGGATAATAGATGTGTGACTAGAAAGAACCCCTGAGATCATTTTGTCCACCCGCCTCCCTCTACGGGGAAGGAAACTGAGGCTCAGAGAGGGGAAGAGTATCTATCCACCATGTGACGGGCAGAGCCTCGTGCCAAGGGACCCAAGGAATCATTTGGTCCAAACTCTTCATTTGGCAGAAGGGAATACATGCAAAGGGGCTAAGTAGCGGAGGGAGAATCTGAACTCGATTCCTGGGACTCCATGCAGCTCTCACCCTCCGTTCCCTCCACTCCTCCAGCGCCCCCATCCCTCCTGCTGGCCAGCTCGGGCCCCTCCCTAGTGTTTGGGCCCTCATGCTCCAGTTCATCAGGGCCGTCCCTAGTTCGGCCCGAGGGCACTCACCAAAACTTCCTCCCTCCACTCTGGTCCGCTCGGGGAGGCCGCCAGACACTTCCTGCAGCTCCAGCCTCCCGCAGGTACGCAGCCTTGGGTGGGTGCGGGGAGCCCTAGCGTCAGCATGCGGGGGTGGCTGGCTCCCTAAACTCGCGCCCGCGGTCCCACCCCTGCCCCCGCCCCCGTAGCGCCCTGGGCCACGGGAGCTCGCGCCCACATCGCGGGCTCCGACTTCCAACGGCTGGCTGGGCCCGCGGCGGCGGGGGGTCCGGCGGGCTGGGTGCCCAGGGGCCGGGCCGGGGCCGGGCGCCCGGAAGGGGAAGAGACACCCCGCGTAGCCCCGCAGCCCAGCAGGGGGGCAAATAGAGCCACCCGCACCCCAGAAGGCAAACCCCGCCCCGAGCCGGGGCAGCCCCGGGGAGGTGGAGGGAGGGGGGGGCCGAGGGGGGCCGGGGAGGGCCGGGGAGGGCCGGGGAGGGCAGAGGAGGGCCGGGGCAGAGGAGGGCCGGCGCCCGCCTCCAAACCACGCCCTGCAGCCGCTGCGGGCCTGGGGCTCGGCGGGCTTTTTCATTCCGAGCTCTTTCCTTCCTAGAGGCGGACCTCGGCCCGCCCCTCCTCCCCCCGGGGAGGGAGAGCCTGAAGCGGGGCTGGCCTGTCCCGGCGACCGCCTTAACCTTGACCCAGTCCCGCCTGGCCACCTTCTGTGTGCCGCCCTGACCCCCGGCCGGCTGCTGGAGCCCGGAGGCCCCTTCCCGGAGTCCGCTGATAACATCCCTAAAATCCATACCGAGGATTGCAAAGGAAACCACCGTATTAAAATACGAGTCTTTCTTTCAAGTTTAACCTTCTCCAGATTTAGAACCTCGGTAGGGAGCTCCTGCCTTCCCTGTGCCAGCTTTCTGCCTGGAACCGCCGGGCCGGGGGTCACGGCCCACCCCCTCCGGGCAGGACCCTCCACCGAAGCATGCTTTCTTCCACGAACGCATCCATCCATTCAATAATAATTTAATAAGCATTCCCTGTGGCTGAGGCAGAGATCAACCAGTAAACATTTATCAAAGTGTCTACGGTGTGCCCAGGCAGTGTGTTAAATGGGGGAAGGAAGGGAGGGAGGGAGGGAGGGAGGGAGGGAGGAAGGAAGAGAAAGAGAGAAAGAAAGAAAAAAATAAAAAAGGAAATGTCCTTGCCCTCCAGGAGCTTACCCTCTGCCCTTGCAGAAATGCCCACTGGCAGGGACTATTTAAAACATGGCACATAGATTAGTGAAAAATATGAGAGGACCAAAATGTGTCAGGCTGAAGGTACATACAGTGTGTCTGACTGTCTGCTCAGACCAGTGTGATCTTGGAAGGCTCTCTGCCATTGGTGAGGCACAAATAATCCACATGAACATTTGGAATGGAGATGTCTCACATTTCTTTTAAGCCGCTGTAATTCTGCTTTGCCCACTGAGCACAGCTCCTCCTTTGATTTTTGGACGGTCCTGTGCCACTGTCTTCCATATTTCAATCAAAGTTATTTAGACAGACCTTGAAAGTGTTCTTGTATGCCTTCTGACCTCCATGTGAGCACTTGCGTTGTGTGAGTTCTCTGTAAAAGTCTTACAGGCAAACAGGTTTGAGCTTTGAACAACAGTGGCCAGCCCATGGGAGCTGCACTCTCTGCAGTAGAGTTTGAATGTCTGGCAGTTCACCTCAGTGTCCTGTACCTCATCCTCCCAAGTGATCTTCGGAATCTTCCTAAGACAATTCAAATGGAAGTGATTCTGTTTCCTGGCATAGCATTGGTAGACTCTCCAGGTTTCATAGACATATAACAATGAGGGAATGCTCAGATGAAAAACCTCTCATCTCCTTACACTCATTCTATATCTCTCCTTCCTTTCTCAGTCAAACGCCTAGAAAAAGCTGGTCTCATTTGCTGCCCCTGCTTCTCAGTGCTAACAAACTTCTCAAAACCTTGGTGGCTTCTCGTTGCCTACAAATTAAAGTTGGTCTTCTTCAGCAACGAAGGACAAGCACACACAAATTAAAGTCCAATCTACATGGATTTTTCAAGACCTTCCATGTTCAACTGAACACTTCTTCAGCCATCCTTTCTATGTCATCACATGGTGGGAGTGAGAGCTAACCAATAGACAGCCAGTGTGTTCCCTGGGTATTGATCTACCTCCCAGGGATGGGGAGCCTGTGGCCTCGAGGCCACATGTGGCCTTCTAGGTCCTTGAGCGCAGCCTTTTGACTGAGTCCAAGTTTTATGGAGAAAAAATCGTTTAGTTAAGGGGATTGAATAAAATCTATTCATTGTCAAGAGAGCATAAGGCAATCTTCAGAATGATGATTGTAGCCCTTGTGGCAAATTTCTGGGAGGATTTGGCAAGAGTGGCATAGACTAGTCAGGCAAAGATGAGGGATGGTCTTCATCATTGAAAGGAATGTCCAGATGATGAGACTGTAGATCCCTTGAAGCCCTGGAGTATTGACAAATGCTAAAAATAGCAGCAAGTATTTTTAAGTACCTACTATGTGCTAAATGCCGTGCTAGAAATACAAAGACAAAAATGGTACTGTCCCTGACTACAAGAAGCTTATGAGTATAAGAGAAAACAATGGGAGAACACAATGTATACAGAGTTAGCCAGCTACAAAGTATTCACAGAGTAAAAGAGTGCTGTCAATTGGGGAGATCAGTAAAGGCCTCCGGTAGGAAGTGGCATCTGAGCTGTGCTTTGTAGAGGATAAGCAAGGATTATATTTTAGGCATTGGAGCCTGTATAGCCTCCCAGAGAGAAGGGAGATGGAATGTTGTGTATGGGGGGGGGGGGCAGAAAGTAAGTCAATTTTCTTTTAATATAAGGTGTGTGAAGGAGAGTTGGTATAGAAAGATGATTTGGAGTTAAATTGTAAAAGGGCCTAAAAATGCTAAACAGAGTAGTTTATACAGTGCGTCCCCAAAGTCTTAGTGCTGTTTTAAGCTACTAAGCTTTAGAACAGCAGTAACATTTTTGGGACACTGTCTTTTACCCTGGGTGGCAAGAATCAGAACAACCCTTTGGGAATATCAGTTATTACTGTTTTCTCATTCTTTCCCTTTTCCCCTTTCTCCTTTCCTTTAACCCTCCTTTCCCCTCCAAACCTCCCTCCGTGCCCCACCATGTCCCCTGCCCCCACATGCAGGTGAGAAGATTGAGAGAGAAAAATGAGAAAGGACAGATTAGGAAAAGAAATGAATCAGGAAGGCAGATGTATCTTGAATTTCCCCCTCAACTACCCACACAACTTCAGTGATACCTTTGGTTGACTATGAGAACAAAACTCATTTCTTAAGCACAATGAATTATTCACCATTTCCTTAGATGTAAAACAAAAAACCTTAGATGTTATTATTCTGGTTATTTATAGTCTGATGTCTATTTATTCTTGAAATTGTAAATGAAAAAAAAATTAAGTAGGCCAGATAAATCAGGGCCATGAAATGGTATGGAAAAACATACATTTGCTCACATTGGATGGAAAGATAACTATATTTGGAGTCAGAAGGCCTGGTTTTGAAATCTTGGCCCTGTTTCTGATTAGCTATGAGACCTTAGGCTACTCAGTTTTCTCCTCTGCGAAATAAAGTATTTGTATGAGATAATGTCCAAGGTTGCTTCCGGCCTAAAATTCTGTGTGTTGCCGAAGAAGATGATGCCATCGGAGAAATGAAGACATGACTTGCACTTGACTTTTTTTGAGTGAGGGAGGGCTGTGCAGGTCACCAGCCTCACTTCTCCTCCAGAGCTATCTGAATCCAGTGACCAGATATTCATCAGGTTGACTGGAGATGACTCAGGATGAGGCAATTGGGGTTAAGTGACTTGCCCAAGGTCACACAGCTAGTGAGTATCTAGTGTCTGAGGTGAGATCTGAACTCAGGTCCTCCTGACTCGTGCACTGGTGCTCTATTCACTGCATCACCTAGCTGCCCCACCCTGAAATTCTATAGTCCTATAGAACACAAGATCTGGAATTATTCTCTCAATGCTGAGTTGAGATGGGCTCAGCTTACTGCTTATCCTTTCAGTTCAGGAGAAGCCCCAAGGGGTTGGTGGTTTCTTGTTCTCTAGTTCATAAGTATGTGCTCCTCTTGGATTATGAGTGATATTCATCAACCTGATTTAAATTGTCTTTAGAAATGGTACTGTAGTCAGTTACCCCAATCCCATATAGAATCCAGGGGAAAGTGGGCCCCAACTTGGAGCATGTACAGAAAAGGACGACTCAAAGCTTTCTCAATGCTGGATGTCTTTTCTCCTCTTTATGGGCATCCTCATGAAGCTTCCTTTACATATAGTGTAATTTCTGTGGGATTCCTTGTATAGTCTTGATGTTGCCCTCCCTCAGTGGGCAGTGCCCTCCCTCACTAACATATTTGGGACACCCTGTCATTTACCCTAGAGGCAATAACCAGACCAACCCTTTAGGAAATTGGTTACTTCTTAACCCCTGGTCTTCAGTCTCCTCTTTTGTAAGTTGGAATTAAGACTTTTCCTACTGGCCTCACCTAGTTATTGTGAGATAGAGAGGCCCCAGTGGCTTCCTAATGCCTATTGACTGAATTAATGAAGTAAATTTTCATCCCTTACCTTTATTAAATCTTTTATCACCTACATCATCATTATTATTTTAAAAAATTTATAGCTCTTCCTACATGATTGAAAACCCAAACATTTTTTCCTTTCCATCAATTTAATTAAACTTTTACTAAGTATCCACTGTATATAAAGATACTGGCTAAATTCTGAGAGAAGTGCAACATTTAGCTACCACATTCAAGGCCCTCACAGAACTTATATTCTATTAGGAGATGTCACACAGTAAATAATTATTAAAAATGGTACGTGAATGACAGGCTAGTGAAGTGCTATTGTCCCAGATTAATAAGGGCCCATGGTTAGATGACAGCAATGGAGTTAATAATAGTATTTATATAGCATTTTAAGGCTTATAATGCATTTCAGATATTATCTCAGTTGATTCTAACAAATATTCTGTGAAGTAGGTGCTATTGTTACCCCTTTTATAAGTGAGGAAACTGAGGCTGAAGAAATTGGGTGATTTACCCAGTATCACACAGTCCACAAATAACTGGTCAGGATTGGAACTCATGTCTTCCTGACTCCAAGTTCAAGACTTTATCCACTTGTACTGCTATCTAGTTGCTTTTACTGGGGGTGGAGTGGGGAGATGGATGTGAGAGAAAGAGATCCTAGCCTTAGAATTGAGACGACTTTTTCATTAATTGAATATGTTAGTGGGAAGGTGTGGAAAGAGCCAAAGCTCATACCAAAATTTTGAACCTTGGAAGTCAGGTCAATGGTGGTTCTGTGGCAAGAAACAGTCAACTGAGGCAGACTGGAAAAACAGAATAAACTCCTGTTACCTCTCTGCCTTAGAGTGGTCCCCAGATCTCTACATTTCCCTGACTGGTTCCCCAAAGATAAGTTGTGGGCTGAAGAGCAAACATAGGGGGATTAGTTTTAGCAAGAAGTAAGAATAACTCTTCTCACACAGAAGGAGAATTGACCAGAGAATGCACATTTGATAAGTACAAAATAGGACCCTGTTGTTTCCTATTAGTTATTCACGTCTCAGGGTTATTTATCTTCAAAGGGATCATAGATTTAGGTCTCAGAGGGATCTTACAGATCACCTCATCCAACACTCCCAGTTGAAAGTTGAAGCTGAGGCCCAGGGATGTTTTGCTCAAGGTCACTCAAGTCAGAGGCTGCAGAGCTGAGATGCCACCACACATTCTCTGAATCTTCCCACTGCTCCATCAAGAAACATTAGTTAAACTAATTTAGGAAAATCTCATTACCTGTGTCCATTTTAACCAGTCTAGCAACAGTGCATTTGTTTCTCTGACTGTCAAAAAGCCTTTCTTTTCCTTAGGGCAAGTTTCTTTATCAGAAAGATAAACTGATAAATTTAAAGATAAAAGATAAACTTAATTGTACCAGACAATTAAATGAATAAATAGGTCTTAATACTCATTGGAATCATTGATCTATAGCTGTCAAGAACCTCAGAAGTCATCTAATCCAATCTTTCATATTATAAGATGAAGAAACTGAACCCCAGAAAGATAAAAGGATTTGTCCATAGTCATATATGCGGCAAATGGCATCATCTGGATTGGAATTTGGGTCCTCAAATTACAGTCAAACATTCTTTCTTCTATATCACTCTACCTTCTTCACCTTTGAGTAGGCTCTTTAGAAAGGTGGCTTCTAATTAGTTCTTCCTGGATTATTTCAGCAGGCTTTTAGTCACTGATTGTGTTCATCCTTCGTTTTCAAAGAAGACTATGACATCAGAGAAATGATGACATGACTTTGTTTTGAGGGAAGGAAGGCTGTGCAGGTCACCAACCTCACTTTCTCCTGCTGAGCCATCTGGATCCAGTGACCAGATATTCATCAGGATGACTGAAGACAGCCCAGGACGCAGTGGGTGACCTTGGCCTTTTAGGCTAAGGTCTTTTCAGGTACTCACTTAAAGTGAAGTAATGCCCATTCAGTGAATAGGCCTCTTTAAAAGGTAGTTAGAGGGATGGCCCAACTCTTCAACTGAAGATGCCATTGTGTTCCTTGAAATTTCTGGTAAGTGAAAACTTATGAACTATATGTAACTGGGGTGCCTCACTGGGCACCTACAAAGCTTCAGCTGCATATGCTATGGCAGAAAGGGCCGAAAGGGAATTATGGGAATAGTTGGAATCAGCTTGCAAGGAAGTAATAGAGCAGGTTCCCCACCCCTGTAAAAGAAGAGCAGGCAAAGAAAGACCCAGTGATCATCAACAGAGGAGGCAGGTGCTTTACTGTGAGAAGACTGAAGCAATGAGAATGTATGTGGCAGCCAGAATCATTCACAGGCAACAAGCGGTTGTTAAGTACCTCCTGTGTGCCAGGTATATATTAGACTCTAAGAATATAAAGGCAAAAGTGATATAGTCCCTGCCCTCATTTCTTTTGGAAGTGGGAGATAATCCAGGATCTAGACCAATCAATTAATCAACATTTATTAAGTACCTGCAATATTCCAGGTGCTGGACCACCCATCCTAGCTGGGGTCAGAGTTGAAGAGCAATGAGGAAAGTAAGCTGCTTTTTTGTGCTAATGGCCAATCTTTCTCTTTCTTTCTCTTTCTCTCTCTCTTTCTCTTTCTTTCTTTCTCTCTCTTTTTCTTTCTTTTTCTTTCTCTTTCTCTCTCTTCCTTCCTTCCTTCCTTTGTTTCTCTTTCTTTCTCTCTCTTTCTCTTTCTTTCTTTCTCTCTTTCTTTCTCTCTCTTTTTCTTCCTTCCTTCCTTTCTCTTTCTTTCTTTCTCTCTCTTCCTTCCTTCCTTTGTTTCTCTTTCTTTCTTTCTCTCTCTTCCTCTTTCTTTCTCTCTCTTTCTTTCTTTCTCTCTTTTTCTTTCTTTCTCTCTTTTTCTTTGTCTCTTTCTTTCTTTCTCTCTCTTCCTTTCTTTCTTTCTCTCTCTTTCTCCTTCTTCCTTCCTTCCTTTCTCTTCCTTCCTTCCTTCCTTCCTTTGTTTCTCTTTCTTTCTCTCTTTCTTTCTTTCTCTTTCTCTTTCTTTCTCTCTCTTTCTGTCTCTCTTTTTCTTTCTTTCTCTTTCTTTCTCTTCCTTCCTTCTTTCCTTCCTTTCTCTCTCTCTCTTTCTCTTCCTTCCTTCCTTCTTTCCTTCCTTTCTTTCTCTCTCTTTCTTCCTCTCTCTTTCTCTTTCTTTCTCTCTTTTTCTTTTTCTCTTTCTTTTTCTCTCTTCCTTCCTTCCTTCCTTCCTTCCTTCATCTCTCTCTCTCTCTCCCTCTTTTTCCTTTTTTGTCTTTTTCTTTGGACAAGCTCCAGTGTGGGTGGAATTTTCCTTCACTCCACTCCAGAGGTCAGCTTTGGCCAGACTTCACATCTCTGTAGGAGGGACTTGTCAAGTGGGTCATTTGTTATCTCTCTGGAATTGAACCCTGACCCCCAGTGAGGACCACTTCTAAGCTGAAGGATTTGCCCAGTTTTCCATGCCTCATTCCTCATGCCCCCAGGTTTCCATGGAAACCACAGGACTGATTTATGGCTGTGCAGGTAGAATCCTGTGAAGAGAATGAAGTACAGGAAATTTTGGATTCTATGCAGAAGTGGGGATGGAGTAGTGTTTGATAGATTGAAAAGGCTGTCTGTGGTCAAGAGGATGGCTCAGGGGAATCAGGAACAGATACCCAAGAAGTTCCATATCCCTCACCTTCTGGAGATGATTTGAGAGGGGAGAGACCAAAGGAGAGGGATGTTGGAGTAATGAAAAGGAGGGGAAACAGCAGAACAATGAGATCCAAGGGGGCATACAAAGACTTTGAAAATGATTGTACTGTCATCCCAATGTGTGGGGGTAGTAGTTAGGGTTTTTAAGAAACAGGAAGAGCAATTATCATTCCTGGCGAATATAAGATGAACTGTAAGCCTGTGACCTTTGTGCAAAATTGATTTAGTAGAGGAGAGGGGACTAACCCAAGGAAGCCTTTGGCACAGGGAAAAGGATATAGCTGCAGCTGTCTTCTATTACAGCCTCATAGTGCTTAGAGCTAAAACAGCCTTCTTAACCTAGAGTCCATGAATTTTTAAAAAATATTTCAATATAATCATTTCTCTTGTAACTATGTATTTTATTTTATGCCATTAAAAACATTATTCTGAGAAGGGGTCCTTAGGCTTTATTAGATTGTTAAAGGGGTCCAGGGCACGCAAAAAGGTTAAAAGCCCCTATCAAGTCCTCTCTCCTCCTTTTATATATGAATACACTGAGGCAAAAAAAATGTGGAAGAAACTTGCATAAGGTTCCAGAGCCTGTGCCAGTGCCCTACAGGGAAGGCAGGCACCAGGGTCTACTGTGGGGTCTGCATCTTCCTTCTTTCTCCAGGTATCCTATGGACTGGACCTGGGGTTGGTGCCTGCTCTGGGACAGGGAGTCGGCTCACTGACAGTACATTCATCCAGGCCTATCAAAATAATTTTCCACCTGACTATACCCCTCCATGTATGTGTGTGTGTGTGTGTATGTATATATACCCACATGTATACCCACATACACAAATACATTTGTGTGGGCACACTGACCTTTTCTTCTGATTTTTAACTTGTTTACTTTCAGGAACTGGAAATAATTCCGTAATGCTCAAGGTTTCATGTGCATCACCCTGTCTATGGTGAACAAAATTTCTCAATATGTAAATAATGGGGAATTGATCCACAGTTGATTCCTATGTGTATTTACTGTCTCTCTGTCCGTACCAAATATGAGGAGAGTCAGTAAAGATAGTCTGACATATAAATGAATAAAACAGGGCAGTTTTCCAGTTTCTTCAGAGAAATTCAATTTTAAAAATATCTTCTCCCTCTTTCTCTTTATTTGTAACATTAATTATCTTTTTTTACATTTTGAGGGCCAAATTCTCTTCCATTAGTTTATTCTGTACCCATTGAGAAGACGAGCACCATGATATCACTTATACGTGTCAAGTCACGCAGAACATTTCCATATTATTCAACAAGCATTTTTTAAGTCTCTTAACAACAGTTGTTGAACATGTATAACTTATATCAAATTACTTACCATCTAAGAGTGGGGGGAGGTCAGGAAGGGAAGGATAGAATTTGGAACTCAAAATGTTAAAAAAAACCCAAATATTAAAAAATTGTTTTAACATGTAATTGGGGAAGAAATAAAATCTATTTTTTAAAAAAACAGGGTTTTCGTTGTTTGGTTGTGCCTGACTCTTCATGACCCCATCGTGGGTTTTCTTAGCAAAGATTGTGGAGTGGTGTACTGTTTCCTTCTCCAGCTCATTTTACAGAAGAGGAAAGTAAGGCAAATAGGGTTAAGTGACTTGCCCAGGACCACAGAGCTAGTAAGTGTCTAAGGGCAGATTTGGACTAAGGTTTTCCTGAGTCCTGGTGCTCCATCCACTGCACCACCTATCTGCTTCATTTTATAGTTCAGGAAAACTAGACCAATGATGGTAAAGGGACTTGCCCCAAATGACACAGGCAGTAATGTCAGAGGTAAGATTTGTATCCATGTCCTGTTGACCAAAGAGCCAGAACTTTTTCCCACTGTGTCTTGATGCTTTGCCTAGGAGGGGTGACCCAACTTGGGCCTTGAAAGTAAGCAAGGATCTGAATAGGCAGAAATATCAGGGGAGACCATTCTGTGTGTGGGGAACAGTGTGGGAACTGAGGTGGGAAGGGACAGATTGAAATAAGGAAGGAGTGAATGGTCAGGCATGGCTGCAATGAAGAATATACATGAAAGGCTAGAAAAATTGGAGCTAGGTCACAGAGGGCTTTGATTGCCAGGATAAGGAGCCAGACACTTAATTCTCCCATTACCAATGAAATGAACAACAAATAGTGTAAGAAAACACTTCTAGTTAGTGTATAATAATTGTTTTCCTATCTATGTCACCTAAGGGCCAGTTGACACTAGCTTTCAGCACTCTGGATGAATATTTTAGAAGTATTCTTTGATAAATGTACCTTATTTGGCTTATCCTACAGCATAATTTGGCTTATTTTACTTTTGGGCGTTTTCAGTCTCCTTGGTAGCATTTAGCGTTCTCTTTCTTCTCTGTCTCTGTCCGTCTGTCTGTCTGTCTGTCTCTCTCTCTCCCTCCCCCTCTCTCCACTCCATCTCACCTCCACAGCTCTCCCAGCCTGGAAATGCTGCTAATTGGCATAGAAACCTTTTGACCTTTTCCATTTCCAACCTGGGCCAAGTTACCCTTCCTTAGGTAGCCTTGTGGCCCTCTACTTACCATATTTAGTTCTAGACTTAGTTGTTCATTCATGAAGTCATGTCTGATTCTTCATGACCCCGTGGACATACTTATATATGTAGGAGAATTCATCATTTTTCATAGACTAGGGCTTTGGGTCTTTCTTTGATGCTCTCTCTATGGTTCTATTTTCCTGTTTGTAATCCTGGGTATTCCTCACGCTTGATGGAGTTGACAAGTTCTTCTAATGCTAAATTAAGTATTGGGAAGGGTGTTAGTAAACAATTTTCTCTGGTTTCTCCACTGGAGGATATTTCCACATAAAGTATCGTGATGCAGTAGAATGAGTTCTGTATTTAAAGTCAGAGGACCTGGGTTTGGATCCTGGTCATTATTTCTTACTATCTGTTGACCTTGGTCAAGCTATTGAACTATTTTGGGCTCAGTTTTCTCACCTCTAAAATAAGGGTATCATACTATATGACTTGTAAGGTACCTTCCCAGTCTAAATTTATGGTCCTAAGTTTCTAAAATCTGTAGTGAGAACTTGGGATTGATGACCATCTGTTTTTCTAAAAGTTCATACTAGAGTTTCCCTAATGTAGGGAGCTCTTGGCGTGGCCAGCCCCTCTACTAACTCAGATTCTGTAACTTGAAGTCTTGGAGAGCCCCCGCCTTGGCACCAGCAGGTTAAATAACTTGCTCTTGGCCACACAGTCTGTACGTGTCAAATCCCAAATTCAAACCCTGTTCTTGTTGATTCTGTGGCTGGCACTCAATCCATTGTGCCAGTTCTCTTGCTAATATTAATTTTTATTTATCTTATATATGAAACACTGGATTTGGAATGAGAGTTTTGCCATTTACTAGCCACGTGACCTTAGGCAAACCACTTTTGTCTCTGGATGCCTGTTTTCTAATCTGTAAAATGGGGATAATAAGTAATTGCATTATTTACTTCCAAAGGCTTTGGTGAGGAACTGTTAAGATAATGCACATGAAAATTTTTGTAGACTTTATTCTTCTTTCCTTTTTTCAAATCATATTAACCAATGGTTTATCTATTTTATTGTAGTTCTCCCCCCCCATAAAACAACTTCTAGTTTTATTTATTCAATAATTTTTTTTTACTTTCAATTTTATTAATCTCTCCTTTTATTTTCAGGATTTCCAATTTGATATTTAACTGGGGACTTTTAATTTGTTCTTTTTCTAGTTATTTTAGTTGCATGCCCAACTTATTGATCCGCTCTTTCTCTATTTTATTGATGTAAAACAATTAGAAATGTAAATTTCCTACTAGGCACCGCTATGACTGTATCCCATAAATTTTGGTATGTTGTTTCATTCAAGTGCTATCTACATGTGAGTAATTATATTGACCATCTTTTAAATATTGAATAACTTTGCTCATGGACAATGTAGGTAGACTTCTTCAGCCTGAATATATCTGTATGACATGAATATGATGTAGTAGACAGAGAGGTGGCCTCAAAGCCAGAAAGACCTGGGATCGAGCCCTACCTCTGGAATACACCAGCTGTGTGATCCTGGGTAAGGCACTTAACCATCTAGGCCAGTGGTGTCCAACTCAAATAAAAACAATAGTGCGCCTAAGGATCCCTGCTTGCCACATCCTGACTTACAAAGGCACATACTAACATTATCTATGTTCTATTGTAATTTTAATTTATTTCATTGAATATTTTCCATAACATTTTAATCTGGCTCAGGGCTTACTTGGGAGCCTTACTTACTTCGGGCAGCTGCAGGCCATGGCTTCTGCTCTAGGCAGAAGGGAAGGTGCTAACTTTCATTGGCAGAGGAAATTTCCCTAGCCAAGAAGTTCGCTTATTTCAATAATATCATAGATCTAACCCCATCCCTTTAATTGTAATACTTTCATTCAGCATTTAATGACCATATTCCTTAAGGAACCTTCATTTTCTTTTTGATTTATGATGCTGTCTGACATCATGATCAGGGTTAAAAGTGTTTTATAAAGTATATTAGGTGGGAATGTCTTGTAAACAGGGGCAGGATCAGGCTCTGTTGGGATTGATCTCATTTTCTCCTATGATTCTCTGGTCCTCGGGTTTTGTTTGGGGGATTATTTTAACTTCTTCATGTCCTAGAGAGGCATTCAGCTCTTTCATGGCTCACTGGTCAACTTTGGACCAGTTGCATGGATTCAGAAAAGTATGTTAGTAGTGGCTGGATTACTATCTGCCTGTATAAAGTTGGACTTCTAATGGTCCTTTGAGTTCCAAAGATTCTGGCATTGAAAAATTTTAAAATTAAAAAAATATCATTTCCCACTTCATTGAATATATATCTACACATCTATATATTGCATACATATGTGTGTATGCACATATCTATGGTGATTTTGCAGATTGAAAATGTTTTATTTATTGTTGTGGTATTGCCTTTATTTATAATTTTTTTAATATATACATCTACATATATTTTTACATATGTGTATAAGAAACATCCTGATTCTGTTGTTAATTCATTGTGTGACATTGGATAAATTCCTTCAAATCTTTTGACCTCAGTTTCCTGATTTGTACAACAAAGGTGTTGAAATGGTAGATTTGGAATCAGAGAACCTGGGTTCAAAGCATGGTTGTGCCTCCTACTACTAGTGTGACTTTGGGAAAGTGACTTAACCTCTCTGGACCTCATTTTCCTGCATTGTAAAATGAGGAGATTGGACATAATTTCTAAGGCCTTTTCCAACTTTCAGTTTAGACCGTATGATCCTGGAAATAAGGGTCCTTCCATTCAGTGAGTTGGCGCCATAGTGCACAGAGTGCTGGGCTTGGAGTCAGAAAGACTCATTTTCCTGAGTCCAGATCTGGACTCAAACACCTACCAGTTGTGTGACCTTGGGCAAGTCACTTAACCCTGTTTACTTCAGTTTCTTCATCTGTAAAATGAGCTGGAGAAGGAAATGGCAAACTACTCTAGTATCTTTGCCAAGAAAACTCCAAATGGGGTCACAAAAACTCAGACATGACTGAAAAACAATTGAAAACAACACAGTACTTCTAGTTACCATTTTCTGAAGCTGTGTATTTATCAAGGTTAGTTTGGCTTAAAGATTGTTTTGTTAACTTATTCCAAGAAACAGTTTTTGCTTTTGGTAATGTTGGCTAGCTAGTTCCTTTTCCCATTCTAGTTACGTTATCCCTATCCCCACCCCCATTTTAGAACAGTTTTCATTTTTGATAAGGGTTATTTATTTCTAAATCTACAAGTTGGAAAAAATGTTAACATCTTATCTGATTAATCTGTATTTCTCACTGTGTTCTGACCTGTTTAATATGTGTGTGTGTGTGTGTGTGTGTGCATACATGCGCTCTGAAAGAACAATGTTTGAGGATGAAAAGAAACAGGGTTTAAATCCCTACTTTGTCATTTATCAGCTGAGTGATCTTGGGCTTTAGCAACTAACTTCAACAAGTCTTTTCTTTCTAAAAAATGGGAGAGGAAAATTGGATTAGATGACCCATTAGGGTCTTTTTGATTTCTCCCATTCCATGAGTGTCTTTGGGTCATAGGATAGTAGGTTTGGAGTTGAAAGTCAGAGGGCAGCTAATCCAGCCCCCTCATTTTAGAGATGATAAAATTGAGACCCAAAGAATTTAAGTGACTTGTCCAAGGTGGCACAAATAGAAAGTGGAAGAACCAAGAACCAGGTCTTCTGATTCCCAATTTATTCCTCTTTTAATTCCATCATCACTGCCCAATTTTCCCTTCTGTAAAACAAAAGGGGTTAGATTAGATGATGTCCAGGGTCCTTTCAACTCTAAACACCAACAGTTTCATGGGAAAGATCAAGTAGGGTATTCCCAATCATACCTCTTTCTATCTTCCTATGTGTTCATTTAGAATTATGGAACACTGGTTGTTGGCTTAATTCTAGCCTATCTTGATTTGTTTCATTTGATTATGCAAATGTCTAATGATATTGTCTATTATTGTTTTACCTATTTGATTGGACATGTAGGATATAAATTTGCTCAAGAATTTCTTGGGTTGAACTTTGAGATGGGAAAAAATGCTTCCTACCAATCTCAAAAGGCTTTGAGTTTGGACACAGTGGTGAATTACACACACCTCTTATGTAGGATCATTCTAATTCAATTTAAAGATATTCATAAGATGGTTAGTTGCTGGGCGACAATTTTTTTTTTAACTAAAGCAATTCACAAAGACCATTTGGTAAGGCATAGGGAAGTTGTGATTTGCATCAATTAAGAGAGTACCTGCATTGGTCAAAACATGACTCCTTGACATATGGAAGTAACATATACATTGGCTTAAAGAAAGTAGATTATAAATGCCTTGAGGAAAGGAATTATTTTGTTTTTTGTCTTTGGATCCAAAACACATAAGAACTTTTGAATAAATACTTGTTGATTTGAACATGTTATATTAAATTAAATGGAAAAAGTAAAAGTGCCTTGGAGGAGTTGGGAAAAGCCTACCAGAACCTCCTCTTGGCCAGCCCAGGAACATGGCCCCTATACATGGAAGAGGATTGTTTTATGATATGATGAGAGGGATTAAGATCCATGGGCATGATAAGAGAAATGTATAAAAAAGGTGTAAGAGCCATGAGGGTTTGCAACTAGAATCTGAGACACACTCAAAAAAGCAGAAAATGAAAGAGATTAGAGGAGCTGACTTGAAGGGTCTATATATATATGAGACCAATGTGCAAGAAATGAATAGTCTTCTTAGAGAAGGCTGAGAAGATGAGGAATGGGATAGAGAGAGAGAGAACTTCTTCAATCTCGAAAGATGGAATCCTTAGCCTTCTGGACCTGGAAAGGTCATGTAGATATGGTAATGACACCAAAGTACTGCATTTTCATTTCAGGTGGTCATTCTCTTGGGTTTTGCAAGATCTGCCTTTTCATGAAGCTGTCACTGACTCCTTCAATTTACCCTTCTCTTTTCTTCTCTTGATTACCTGAAGCACTTAAATTTTGACCCATACAACCATAAGTACAATTTTGGTTATATACTGTTTTATGCCCTCAAGTTGTTTCTCAAGTGTTAATATTATCTTTCCATCTTGATTATAAGCTCCCTAGAGGCAGAGGCCATATCTTCTCCTTCAGTATTCCCTTCAGTGCTTTCTAATGGTGTTGGGCACATAGTAGATATTCAACAGTGACTTCTTGATTTATTGATTTTTGCAAGGATTTCTAGGGAGGCAGCATGATGTGGTAGAAAAAGAGGTGGTATGGGATCAGAAGATCTGGGTTCGCATTCCAATTGGAATACCTCCCACTGTGTGACCTTTCACTTCCTCAATCGCCTCATCTACAGAAAGGTAAATAACATGGAGGTGGTCATCTAGCATTCCGTGTTCTAAGGTCCCTTCCATCTCTGACATTTTATGTACTGAAAATATATTATTAAACCAATGCTTAATATATGGTTGGAGAAGATCCAGAAGAAGAGGAGGAAGAATGGGATTGTTAAATATGGAAACTATGTCATGTAGAAAGATAGTCCCTCTTCCAGTTCTGGCATTCCATATTCTAGAGTTTCCTCCATCTCTCATTTGCTATTTCTAAGGGCTCTTCTTTCTCCCATATTCTATATTTAAAGGACTCTTCCAGCTCTAACCCTTTCAATTTCAGCACTACAATTTGCTGATTGCTTCTGTGGTGCTATGGGCCTCCATGTGGGTACCAATGGAAAGAACACATTCAATATGTGTTTGACCTTTGTCATTAGTGATGGGTAGTATTAATTGGTTGATCTCTGAAGTCAGAATGCTGTTTTATCATGGGAGGTGCCTAGAAATGGCAGGAAGGGAGATGCTAGTTTCTTTTCCCAATGAAGAGAGAGCCAGGTAGTACTCCAATTTTCCAACAAGTTTCTGGTTTGTCCCCTGAACTTGGGCAGAATTCTGCATGAAAGGTGGGTTGTTTTTTTCTAGTGGAAAGGGAAGATCCAAGACAGGGCAGATATCACATTATGCAGGTGACTAAAAGTCTTAAAAGTCTATCTTTGTCTTCCCCTCCAGGGGACTCATATTGGGAAAGATGGGAGAGCAGGGGAAGGCAGCAGGGTTCGCTCAATGCTGGGTCTGGCTCTTTTTCCTCACTTGGAGCTTCTTTTTCAATATTCAAAAGTGACTGTCTTGACCTTCAGGTATTCATTGAGGGCTGCCTCACCTGCAAGAAACCACACACAAATCAGACACACTTCATAAAGGATTTTCCATAAGTCAGCCATGGGATGATAAATGGAGAACTCGAGGGAACCTTAAAGATCCTCTAATTAAACTCTCATTTTATAGGGCTGAAAAATGAGGTCCAGAAAGAAGATGTCTTACCCAAGGTCCCATAGATAGTTAAGGGGTAGAGCCAGGATTTGAACCCACATCTCTTTGAGTCCACATGAAGAACTCTTCCCAATGACCACATTGCCTCCTAAGTGGCAGGTTCCAATCTGTCACTAATTGACTGACTGTGTGACCTCAGACCAATTCAGCTGGGCAGATGTTTAAGCACTCACCTATAAGGCACCATGCTAAACTCAGGATGTACAAAGGCAAAAAGAACACAATCTATAGTTTCAAGCAATTAGATGACTCTGTTACTCAAACAACTTTCATGGCTTCATATTACCTCTTGGATATAATATAAATGAACTCTCTTCACCTCCCTTCTCTCTCTCTCTCTGTCTCTCTCTCTGTCTCTGTCATCCTCTCTCCTTCTCCTCCCTTCCCTCCCCCATCTCTCTTTCTCCACCTGTCTATCTCTTCCCCTTTCTTGCTCTTTTGCTCTCACTCAGGTGATACCTGACATCTATTGAGCTTTTAAACCCATACAAAGTTAGGCCCCCAACCTATTTCTCTAGCCTCGCTCTACACCTATCCTCTATGATTCGGTCAAGTTGGTCTTCTCACCATTCCTTACTCCTGAGATTCCATTTCCCACCTCTATGCATTTGTACCAGTCATCCCTCCTTACCTCTACCTCATGTGGTCGTCATCATCATCATCATCACTATCACATAAAAAATAGCATTTATAAAGTGCTTTAAAGTTTGAATATTCATTTTACAAATATAATCTCATTTTATCTTCACAACAACCTTGGGAGGTAGGTGCTATTATTATCCTCATTTTACAGATGAGGAAACTGAACTTTTCCTGATTCCCTGACCCCAACTGTTTATGTTCCTTCCCCAAACTACCTTTTATTCAATTCCATAAGATATATTTGCATTTTTTAATTTTGTATTTATGCATATGAATGTATATATTATGTATTTTGATACATCCTTGCTGTCTCCCTGATTTGAATGGAAGCTCCTTGGGAATAGACATGGTTTCCTTCTTTGTGCTTGTACACGCAGTGCCTAGGACAAGGTGGATGCTCAATAAATGCTTGTTAGCTGATTACGTTGTACTAGGGCAGAATAGCAATAGGTACATGACTAAATAAATACAAAGAGTGTGTGTGTTTATGTGTACATGTTTGTGTATGCATGTATGTTTGTGTGTGTATGTGCATGTTTGTGTGTGGGCATGTGTTTTTGTGTTTGTATATGTGTGTATTTGTATGTTTGTGTATGTGTACATGTATGTGCATGTGTGCATGTATGTGTTTGTGTGTGAAAGGAGGGAGAGAGACAGAGAGAGAAAGGGAGGGAAAGAGGGATAGAGGTGGGGAAAAAGACAGCAAGATCAGGGAAGGCGTCACTGAGGAGGCGGTGCCAGAGCTGACCCTTCAAGGAAGGCAAGGCCAGTCTCTTCCCTTCCCTGGCCTCATCTTTCTGTCCCATAGAATAAAGAGACTGGCCTTAAAGGACCTTCAAAGTCTTTCTAGCTGCAACATTCTCTGCTATTGTCCCTGTGCCTCTAAAAACCACCAGACAGGGCAATTTTACTAGGAAATTTTCTTTGCTTCACTGAATAACCATTGGAGAATTGGGGTCTATGGGCCTGATCCTCAGAAAAGTTATAAAAATGGGCAGTTTGGGTTTCCTTCAAAGATAATTCATATTTCCAAATGGTTTACAGTTTAAAGAGCACTTGCCTAACAGTAACCTTGGGACATATTAATCCCATTTTATAGATGAGAAAAATGAGGCCCAAGTGAAATGAAGCTCTCACTTTAGGTCACACAGCCAGTAAAGGTCCGAACAGGGGTTCATCCTCGGCCTCTCTAGCCAAGGCCAGCACTCTTTCACCATATGTTACTTGACCCTGTGACGTCTTCCCTCTGTCCTCCTGCCTTACTGCATGTGTCTCCTCTTCTCTGAGGCAACATGGAAGAGTGAAAAGAATCCTGGACTTGGCACTGGAAGATCTGGGTTCAAATCCTGTGTCTAATATTTACTGGCTTTAAGATCATGGACTAGTCATGTGACCTCTCAGAGCCTCAGTTTATTCATTTCCAAAATGGGCACCATAATACCTCCTCATCTACCTTCATGCCCTGCCCTGCTGTGAAGAATGGATTTAGAAAATCTAAAAGTGATGTATGGGAGCTATTATTGTTATTGTAGGGTAGTTAAGTCGTGCCGTGGATAAAGTTTCAGGCCTTAAAAAGTCAGGAAGACTCATCTTCCTGAGTTCATATCCTTCATCGGACACTGAAACTGTGTGATCCTGGACAAACCACTTTAACCCTGTTTGTCTCAGTTTCCTCATCTGTAAAATGGTCTGGAGAAAGAAAGGGCAAAACCACTCCAGTATTTCTGCCGAAAAAACCCCAAATGGGGGTCGCCAAGAGTCAGACACAACTAAAATGACTGAATAACAACAGTTATTATTGCATAGATAATTCAAGCAAAATGCCAGAGGCCACTGAGGATAAAGGACATACTGGCCTGAACTGTCCAGCTACGGTGTCTACAGGAACATTAATTCAAAAGATACTTAGGCAGCTCTCTGCTTCCAGTTGCCCATGCAGACATGAGCTATGGAAGACTGGAGCACTCTTGGCTAGGGGTTGGCGATCTCTGAAAACATCTTAGTGTGACATGGAGCAGAGAAAGGGATGGCATTTGTGTATGTGTGTGTGTGTGTGTGTGTGTGTATGTGTGTGTGTGTGTGCGTGCATGTGTGTGTGTATCTCTGTGTGTGTGTATAGGTTGTTCCAGCTCTCTGTGCTTATAGTTTCTCTTTCTGCCCAGACCCACGAAGCTGCCAAGTGTCCAGGGACTCCAAATTCAGTGCTGTTTCCACCATAATAGAAGTGAAACATCTTGTTATTACCTAAGTCCTTCCCGAATCCAGACTGCTTGAACCCTCCAAATGGGGCTGCCACATCTGTCTTGTTGTAGGTGTTGATGAACACAGTGCCTGCCTGAAGTTTATCACTGACATACAAGGCTTTGTTAATATTCTGGGTGAAGACCCCTGAGGCCAGTCCAAATTCTGTGGCATTGGCTCTCTGTAGCACACCATCAATATCCCTGGGAAGACATAAAAAAAGAAAACCTTGTATTCCTATAGACCTTTATGATTGCAGAGTACTTTCATACTCATTATCTCATCTGATCCTTTCAACAGTCCTATGACAGCAAATGCTATTGCCTCCAAATTAACCAAATAACCAAATTAATTAAGGAATGAAAGAAGGAAAGAAAGGAGGGAGGAAGGAAAGAAGGAAGAAAAGAAGAAGGAGAATGGAACTGGAGAAGAATATAACGAGAATGATTTCTAAAGGGAAAGGAATATTGGGAAATGCTGATATGGAGAATTTCCCTCCTAGTCAAAAGAAAAGAGGAAGTATGGAAGGAAATCTGAATCTGGAGTTGGAAGACCTGGTTCAAATCCTGACTCTATCTTTGTGACCTTGAACAAGAACCTTCAATGACCTTCAGTTCCCTCCTCTGTAAGTGAAAGGGTTGGGCCAGTTCATTTCTAAGACTCCAGCTTGCCTGAAAATGATATCAAGGTCTCTGAAAAAACTGTCAAAGTCTTCCCTTCCAATCCTATATTGGTCTTACCTAGCCCTAAAGTTAGTTACATGAGACTGAGGACCTAGAATGTCAGTGAAGATGTGCCCAGGGGGTGACCTACCTTGGGTGGAGGAAAGATGCTGTGGGAGAGAGCTAGAGAAGGAAGCTTCTATCACCCACCCCGTGGCAGTTTTCTCAAAGCTACACCACGTATTAGGAGAGGTCACTCTCCATCTCCAAATAAAACTGGAAACATGTCTGGAAACTCAAAGAAAACCTCCACAATGATTCATACCCATCAGGGAACGTGGAGATGATCATGACAGGCCCAAAAGACTCTTCCTGGGCCACAAACATGTGATCTTCCACATGGGTGAATATGGTTGGTTCAAAGAAAAACCCTATAGAGAGAAAAGAAAAGTGGTATAATCATTTATTCATTTAGAAAACATTTATTAAGCACCAACTGTAAGGCACTAAAAACAGGAGAGAATTGCTTTCATGACTCAGTACCATCTTATAAAAAAGGTCCAGGGTCCAGGGGATTTCATGGCTGTATTTATACTAGGAATGGTATTGTGGAGAAAGTATATATTGGATTCAGGGGCAAAGGTTCAACCAAGCCTGCGCTTGCTAGTCAGAAGCTGGTGGTCTTGGGAAAGTCATTTACCCTCTTTCTATTTCAGTTCCTTCATGTGTAAAGTAAGGGGGAGGAGAACAAACATTTCAAAAGCACCTACTATGTGCCAAGCACTTTACAAATATTATCTCATTGGATCCTCATGAAAGCCTTGGGAGGTAGGTGCTATTATTATCCCCATGGTACAGCTGAGGAAACTGAGGCAAAGAGGTTATGTGTCTTGCCTATGGCCATATATCTAATAAGTATGTGAGGCCGAATTTGAACTCAGGTTCTCCTGACTCCAGACCCAGCACTCTATCCACTGTGCTACCTCGATGCTGTTAAAGTAGCAGGTAGGTAGTATCATTGATAGAATGTTTGATCTGGAATCAGGAAGCCAAGGTTTGAGCCCCAACCCTTCCAGTAACTAGCTGTGTGACCCTTGGCAAGTTGCATCTCCCTCACGCTGGGTACGGGTGGGAGCTGGACTTCTAATACTATGTTCTAAAGCCCCTACCAGCTCCAACCTCCCTTCATGTGAAAGGTGCAGCTGCGCAGGGAGCCAGGAATTAGCTTCCTTACTGAACTCATTTCAGACAAACAGGACAATGTTGTCTTGTAATTACACTCACCTGGTCGGGGAACCTGTTTTCCTCCACAGACCAGGGTGGCTCCTTCTTTCACACCTTTCTCGCAGTATTCAATCAGCTTTTGTAAGTGGGCCTGGTGATTCTGAGGTCCATGATTAGTGGCCCGGTCCAAGGGATCGCCAATCTTCAGCTTTTTGACTTCGCCCACCTGTTCAAGGTCAGGAACAGCTCAGAACCACATTCATCCTCTCCTTCCTGTGGACTTCCCTCTCTCCATCCATAGCTCCTCTGTTCCTTTCAGTCACATGGGTTTAGGTCATTTTCTGATACCTTTCTCTTTCTCTCTTTCCCTCTCCCTCCCTCCTTCTCTCTCTCTTCCCCCCCAACCTTCCCACTCCATAGTCAATCATTTGCTAAGTCAATGAGGCCACCGGTAGCATAATACAGGTAGAACACCAGAACTGGAGACAGGAAGACCTGAGTTCAAATCCAACCTCAGACACTTATTAACTATTTGACTCTGGGCAAGTTATTTAATCTCTGCCTGCCCCAGTTTCTTTCACTGGAAAATGGGAATAAAAATAGCCAACACCACCCCCCCCCATCTCCCAGGGTGGTTATGAAGACAAAATCAGATATATAAAGCACTTTGAACATTTTGGAATGCCATATAAATGTGAGCTATTATTACGATTAAATCTTATTTTCTACATCTGCAGGATTATATTCATCCCCCTTTCTCATTTTCATTTCCACCAGCCTATTGACTTCAGTCAATTAAGACAGTATCAGAACTGGTCTCCCTGCCTCTGATCTCTCCCCTTTCCAAGCTACTCTATATCCCAAGGCCAGACTAATGTTCCTAAAACAAGACTTCTCTCTGTCCTACTATACTCCATTGCTCTAGAATATTCCTTATGGCCTGCAGTATAAATTCTAGGCTCCTTGGTGTCATATTCCAGGCCTGAACAACGTGACCCTTATCTGCCTAGTTTTCTACTTCCCTATATGTGCTGTTTCCTTCTGGAGGGCAGAAATTGTCTGCTGAGTTTTATTATGAGCCCCTATCATCGTGCCTGGCACACAGTAGGCACTTCATATGCTTCATTCATTCATTCCTTTATATGATCTTCTGCCCTGGCCAGTTTAGACAACTCACCATATGTACATACCACTGGGAACGCTGGTTTTGAATTCAGACTCAGACACTTAGACACTTACTAGCGTTATAACCACAGGCAAGTCTTGGAATCGTAACTTCTATTCTGGGTTTCCTTGTTTGTGAAATGGGGCTAATAGGATTTGTACTGCTTATGTAATAGAGTTGTTGGGGGAAAGCACTTTTGTTAGATGTTTTAAAGGGCTTTTTTTATTACCTGCTAGTTACTGTGGGGATATGCTGTGTGTGTGTGTGTGTGTGTGTGTGTGTGTGTGTGTGTGTCAGAAGGTAACAGTCACCAGGGAAAGTGAAGACATTTATGGTTTCCTTTTCTCACCAACCTTATCTTTTCCTTCTGAGAATGGGGCCTTCTTTCTTAGCTCCTCTTCCTTTGATTGGCTGGCCTCTTGCCCTTTTAAAGTTTGTCCCCAGTGCAGGGCTCACTGCCAAGGCTGGATGGAATCTGCCTCTCATTCTTTAGCCAGAGGATCCCATTGAGCAGAGCTGTGTGGGTCTTGACCTTTTAGGAATCCATCTTTAGCAACTTTTGTATAGGAGGCCCTAGGCTCAGTGGGCACTTTGTTAACCGTAAAGTGTTACAGAAATGCCACTTGTCTTCTGTAACCACAGTCCTGTTCTCACCTGGGCATCTCCTCCTTCCTCCTTATCTCTTTACTTAATTCTGATCCTTCCTTAAAGATGGGATAAATGAGCTACAATCCAATTAACCAAATATTCAGAACCTACTATGTGCCATCCACTGTTACAGGTTCTGGGGATAAAAAGCCAAAAATTAACCAGTTCTTGTCTTCAAGAAGTTTACTGGGTTGGGGATGGGGCTTGAGAGGAGAGACTAAAACACGTGTACAGATAAAGTCTGCACCAAATATATACAACGTGACTTTGTAGGGTGAGAGCGCACCAGTAACTGGAAAGGGTGGTAGGAAAGGTGTCTTGTAGGAGGTGGCATCTCCAAGGAAGTTTGGGGATTTGAAGAGATAGAGAAATGAGGAGGGAGGGCATTCCACGCATGGGAGAAGAAATAAATTAGTAGCAGACCCAGAGGCCAACCCAAATAAGAAAGAGCAGAGATGTCAAATAAGGGAAGTAATGAAGACTGAGGTTTGCCCAGATGTAAGTGGGGTTAGCACAAGGAGGCAGGAGATTTAAGAATAGGGAATGGTGTAAGGAGCTCAACTGGTTTGCCATGGTGCCAAGTGTAGGAAGGGAGGGAAGCAGGGATGGTGGCTTGGGAGAACAGGAAGGAATGGAGAGACTGGAGAGCATGATGAAGCAAGAAAGAGGGAGAGACAGATGGAGGGGAGGTTGTGTGCACTCCGAGAGAAGAACTGGGGGTTTGATAAGGGAAGTGGGACCTTTATGAGTAATAGTGAGATCAAGGGTTTGTGTGTGTGCATACCTGTGTAAGAGGGAAGGAAGGAGAGAGAGAGAGAGAGAGAGAGAGAGAGAGAGAGAGAGAGAGAGAGAGAGAGAGAGGAGAGAGAGAGAAGGTATAGGTCATGAGCTAGGAGGCCAGGTACTCTCAACTCTCTAGGTGATCTCTCCATCCTCTGAGCTTCCCTAGCACTCTCATTTGGGACTTGGCTATACCTTCTGGTATGGCGGCTATTCATAATACAAACGCACATAATAAATGCATGTAAATATATACATATATACACAATACATATAAATTAAGTATATATGAATATATACAAATATACATACATATGTGTATATACATATGCATACATACACACACGTTTGTGAAATGTGTGTGTGTATGGGCGTGTGTGTGTGCGTAGAAAATCTCTTCTACCAGACCATGACAGCCTCAAGGGCAGGGTCAATGTCTAACCTAGGACCTCATACATAAGAGATACTCAAAATTATTGGACAGTGTATTAGTAGTAATAATATTTATTAAGCATCTCCTATGTGCAGATCACCATTTCAGATTTTGGGGGAGATATTTAATTTAGGCATAACATTGTCTTTACCCTCAAGACATCTATCATCCAGCAGGTGGACAATAAGATAACAAAAACAGATGAGTATACTAGACAGTATTACATTAAGTGCATTGGAGAAGTACCTAGGTGTTATGTGAAGTCTGAAAGATAAACACTGTCACCAACTTGTGGAGTTGGTGGGGATAGGGCTGGGAATAAGGGTGGACTTCTTGGAGGAGGTTACCAGGACACAGGCAGGGTCACAAACCAGAGTATCTACTTCCAAACCAGATGTATCTCCTTCGAAGCTGGAGTCAGAACTCACCACTTTCTCTACAAACTGGTCATGAATTGATTCCTCCAGGAAGAGGCGGCCTGCTGCGATGCAGTTTTCACCTTTATTGAAGAAAACGGAGCTCATCCCCTTTGGACAGAAGAGCAGGTATTAGATCTCTGGGCAGATGGGAAGGCATTTCCCCTAGAACTCTATCTGCCTTCCTTCCTCTGCCAAAGCAACGGATCCATTTTTCAGGGTCAATAAACCACCTCATCATTGGGAAGGATTCATAATTGCTATTCTTTTTAAAAACAATTTGATTGATATCTTTTGTTTTTAATCACCTTAAACAGCTAGGTGGTCCAGTGGATACAGTGCTAGGCTTGGAGTCAGGAAGACTCATCTTCCTGAGTTCAAATCTGGTAGCACATACTTGCTAGCTGTGTGACCCTGGACAAGTCACTTAACCCTGTTTGCTTTGGTTTCCCTATCTGTAAAATGAACTGGAGAAGGAAATAGCAAACCACTCCAGTATCTCTTCCAAATGGGATCACAAAGAGTCAGGTATGACTGAAAATGGTTCAATAATAACAATACCCTTGCCCTGACACTTTCTTAAGACCTCCATTCACCATGCTCACGCTCTGTTTCAGCTGAGTCTCATTAGCCAATATCTAGTGGCATTCCTGTCTGTACCATAAGAGACAGGAAACCAACTATAAGTGTCTGACCAAGAATGTATTCCAACCACTGTATAACCCAGAATATTGAACTACCTTAATGAGAAGTCATGGTATGACGGCAGCTGCCCAGGAATCCTAAGGGATGAGGAGTGATGGAGAGCTTGGCAGAGTTCAATGAACCAAGCCTGAGAGCAGCCTTTCTGAGGGGCTATCTCTGGCCGATTCTCTCCTGTGGTCCTAGGATTCTAGACTTAAATCCAGAAGGGACCTTAGTCTCATTTGGTCTGACCCTCTCATTTTACTGATGGAAAAAATGGAACCAGACACATCAAGCAACCTATCCACAGGTAGTAAGTGACAGAGAGATGATTTGAACTCAGATCTGAGGACCTCAAAGTCAGTGCTTTTCCACTCTGACAACTTCAGGAACCAATCAGTTTTCTGTTTTAAAAATATGCTAAAGGTGACCACAAGCTGGTGGTCTACAATCTGGATAAAATCAAGGTTGGTCAATGCCAAGCCTCGCATTAGGTATAGATAGTAGAATGGGAGAAAGCAGGCTGAGGAAAAACAAGGAAACATGGTAGAGTATATTGGGAGAGCTGGGCTTGAGGTCACAAGACCTGAATTCAAGTCCTTAAGGCAGTGTGGTACAGTAGAAAGAGTAGTGGAGTCAGAGCATATAGGTTCAAAGCTCCAGCTCTGCCACTCCTACCTATGACCTTGGGCAAGTTCCTGGGCTACAATTCCTCAATGGCAAAATGAAGGGGTTCAACTAGATCTAAGTTCAACTAGTTCTCAGGCCCTTTTCAGCTCTAAATATATGCTCCTAGGGGCAGCTAGGTGGTGAGTACTTGTCCAGCAGTCAGAAGGAACTAAGCTCAAATTTGGCTTCAGATACTTACTAGCTGTGTGACCCTGGACAAGTCACTTAACCCCAATTGACTCTCTCTGTATGTATATGTGTGTGTGTGTGTGTGTGTGTGTGTATGTGAATTCCTAACTCTGCTGCTTAGTAGCTCTTTGGCCATAGACAAGTAACTTAATTTCTGTGAGTTTCAATTTCCTTATTTGAAATATGGGAATAATGACAATTGTACTACCTACTCCCACAGGGTCATTAGAGAAAAGTATGTAAAGTGTTGTAGTTACAGAAATTATTACAGTGTCCCAAATGTCTTAATGTAGTTTTGAGCTTTCATATTTAAAAGCCCTGCACTGAGACTTTTGGGATATCCTGGATCAATGCCCACTATTATTGCTTTTGGCTCAGTCTCAGGGTCTCCTTTGATCTTGCCCTCGCATGTATTTGCTGCATGAGTCTGGGAAGATGACTTCATATCTCTCAGTGCCCTAAGCAACTGTGTAAGTCTTTAAGTCACAGAGAAAATGCCAACATGCATTGGCTGGAGGAGTTTTCTCACTTGGGAGTTCCCCGTGCCAATGAACTCACAGATCCAATCTCTAGCCTTCTCCCTATTCCAATTTTTATTGTTATCAGTAGAAAGAATACTGGATTTAGTTAACATCCGGAGGGCTGGGATTGTCTGTCTTCACCATTTACTAGATGTTTGACCTTGGGTGTCTCAATTTCTTTGAACCTTAGTTCTCATACAGAAAATGGGGACCAGCACTCATATGTGTCCTCTCAGAGAGCTGTGGTGAGCATCAGATTAGAAAATGGATATTCCAGAGTTACAAAGTTGTAATTGTAGCGCTAGGGAAACGGAACCTCTTATTGTTAATGTAGCCAGACTAAGGCTTACACAGCTTCCTCCTCCTCTTCCCTCAAGCACACGGTGAACAGGATCTCAAGAACCCTGGGAGTTGCCTTCCCCTTTTCCCTCTCCTTTAATGGCTGAGGTGGATAAAAGAAGGCTGGAAAATCTCCCACAGAGGAAAAAGGGACGTAGAAAATAACCGTCTCCAAATAGAAGGGAGCTATGACCCTCTCTTCTCTGCTGAGGCTCCCCTTCAGACCTCTGGGGGCTCTTCCAACCTGAAGATTCTAATTTCTATTACTTTCATTTTCCCAGCAAGGCTCAGGACTGGGGACCTCATTTCCTTTTTGCATTTTGGGAAGGAAGCATTTCTCCATGAAGGAATTGCTAGGCAGGCTGCTTAACATTATTGGAGACAGATGTTGGACAGAGCTTGGCCAATAACTAGAGCAGATGAGAACAGAATGGCCTTGCGAGGAAGGTGCTAACCACATTTCCTCCCACCAGCTTAAACTACCCTCCTATTGTACTCTTATGCAATCAACATAGTAGCCTCTCTGGACTTCAGTTTCCCTATCTGTAAAAAAAGGAGTTGGGCTAGGTTCATCCCTTCTGACATCCCTTCCAGCTATAGAACTAGGACTTCATCATTTGGATTTAAGATCCTTTGACTCAAAATCCAGTGTTCTTCCTACTATGCCATATTGACCTCTGACCCTGAGCTTCTGTGATTCTGTGACCTGTACTGTAATCCTGGTTCTGCCACTAAGGGGCTGAATGACTTAAGGCAAGTTACTTTCTCTCTCTGAACTTGTTTCTCTAAATGTAAAATGAAGGCATTAAACGGGATAATTTATCTTCTGGTTTCCTCATCCTAAAATGAGCATACTAGTAGCACCTACTTCCCAGGGTTGTTGTGAGGATACAGCTTAAAGTGCTACATAAGTAGTACTATTATTATCTATTGCTACTTATATTATTATAATTATTTTTGCTTGGCATTCTGTAAACTTATTGCCAATTCTATAAAATTTGTTATTGTTTTCCAGTTGTGTCTGTCTCTTCATGACCCCATTTGGGGTTTTCTTGACAAAGATAATGGAGTGGTTTGCCATTTCCTTCTGCAGTTCATTTACAGATGAGGAAACTGAGGCAAACAGGTGACTTGCCCAGAGTCACCCACTTAGTAAGTATTTGAGGCCAGATTTGAACTCAGGAAGATGAGTTTCCCTGACTCCAGACCCCACCCACTATCCACTATGCCACCTAGCTTCCTATTTGGTATTTACATACCTTCAGAAGTTGGATTCAATTTGTCTGTTTTCAACCCAGACCCACAGAAACCTGGCCTATTCCATTCCCACCCTGGACTCTGTCTAGGATACCCACACCTACCCCTGTTAGTCCCAGAACACTGAAGGATTACCATTTGGACGGCCTTGCTCAGATCACAGTCTGCAAAGATGATGAGGGGAGATTTTCCTCCCAACTCCAGGGAAACCTTTTTTACGTTACTTAGGGCACAGCTAAAAGAACAAATAGAGAAGAGTTAGTATGGCTGGCCTGGATTCAAGTTCACTGAGAAATCTGGAAGTCTTGCCAGTCAATCTGAGCTGAAGTGAAGAAAGCTGAGTCAGGGTCACCTTGGAAGGTGGATCCTGGCTTGTAGATACAGGACCCTGACACACAGCTGTCTGTACAATCAAAGATCAAAGTGTTACTGCTTTTGGCCATGGCTTATAAAGCAAGGAATGAATAAGAAATTCAAACCACTATAAACACTGAAGGACCACAAAACTGGACTGTTGGAATATAGAGACACCACTGTACTGAATGAACTACTTTCTATCTGTATTTATTCATTCTGTATTTCTGCTGTGTATATTTTTACATGTACTTATTGTTTCCTTCTTGTACACTTCTTGAGAGTGGGGATGGTTTCATTCTTTGTATTTTGGTCCATAGTGCCTAGCACAGTGCTTAATAAATACTGGCTGCTTAACTGACACAGATAATACTTTAGAGCAGTCCTAAAACGAGTCAGCAGATGCACACACCATCAGATCTGAAGTGTCTCAAAGCTCTGTTTTTGGAACTAACCAGTGAATCTAGGGAAGTCTCTTGTAGAGTATCTGGGATTCTATTTGTGACCCGTGGTATTTAATATTTTTGTCAGTAACTTGGATGCCCATCAAATTTGCAGATGACAAGGAGCTTGGTGGAATAGCTAATACACTGAAGGTCAGAGTAAGCATCCCAAAAGATCTCAACCTTATTGGAGAGCTGGGGGGTGGGGGGAGGAGAGATGGGATCATAAAAGCAAATAAAATATCTGGTGGCACAATGTATAGGATGCTGGGAGTCAGGAAGATGCTTAATAGCTATGTGATCCTGGGCAAGTCATTTAACTTCTATTTTTCTTGATTTCCTCAACTGTAAAATGAAGAGTATTGCAGATGCTATATAAATGCTTATTCCTCCCCACCCTCAGCCAATTAGAACAATAGGACAAATTTAATAAGGTGAAACTTACTAGAGATAAAGGGAAATCTTATATTCAGGTTCATAAAATTGAACATGTGAGTGTAAGATGAGGGAGAATTGGCAAGATGTAAAAAGGATCTGGGGAGTTTTAGTGGATAGAGTGGACAGTCTTGGAGTGGGGAAGACCAGAGTCAACGTGCTGCCTTTGGTACATCCGGGCTGTGGTTCTTTCTATGGTTCAGTTGCTGATCTGTGTTTGTGGAGGGAATTTACATGTTCCAACCCCAGTGAAATCACAATTATGAAGGAAAAAAGAAAGCAACCATGTCCAGAGTATCTACATGAGCTGTTATCATGACCATTATCAATATCATGCAAACCTTTCACCTGTAGTCCAGTCCCTTGACTCTGGCCACTGGCATCTTTAATGTCTCAGTCTGTGATTTCCAGGAAAGGATTTCAGTAAAAATAGAGGCAGATATTAAATGCCCGATTGACATACAAGTTGCTGAAGCTTCATGTGTGTGTTTATCTTCTTCCTACAACCATCATTTTGGCTTTAAAATAATTAACATGGTGATTTCTCTTTATGTTGGCAGGGTTTTGTGGTGGATAGAGCCCTTACCTTTGAGTCAGGAAGACCTGGCTTTGAATCCTGCCTAGACATTTAACACCTGTGAGACTGGGCAAATTCCTTAACCTCTCTGGGTGTTGATTACCTCACCTGTAAAATGGGCATGATCACAGCACCTCTGCTTCACTGGATAAAACAAAATAATGTTTGGAGAGTGCTTCGCAAACTTTATAATGCTCTTTATAAATGTAAGCCATTATTATTGTAGCAGACAAAGGCCACAGCATTTGGAGAGTTTCCATGAATAAAAGATGGTAGAATCTGAGATACTTTGAAGATGATTAATGCTCAGGCTTAGGGATGGCCTTGCGTGTAGGTTAAAGAGTTGGCTGCCTAAATAGATTTCAGGAACCAGGAAAGGGAAATCTCTCCCCCATATCCAGCATATTCCCGCACTGCTCCCACAACTTGCTTACCTCTTCATGATGTGTTTTCCAATCTCTGTGGAGCCTGTGAACCCAATTTTCCTCACATCTGGATGATCTGATAACCTCTGCCCAACCAAGGAACCTGTCCAAATGAGGGGCAACAGAGTGTGAAAGCAGGGCTTATGGAGGTCCCTGAGACCCCTAAATGACATAACCCATGGATTGATGAAGACGGGCTTCCTTTGCTGACAACTGAGAAGCTGCCAATACTTGCTTCCTTTAGACCCCTGCCCGACATCTCTTTTTGATCAGCTGGGATGCCAATGGAACTTTGGTGCACAAGGCAGGCCTCCTTAGCCTACCATGCAAAGGGAGGCCATGATCTCCCCACCCCTTTCAGGGGAGTTTTCAACAAGAGAAATGGAAATTCCAGGCCAAGTCCACTCAGCAAGCCAAACTATCGTTCTTGGTGCTCTCTGAGTCTGTAAAGAATTTTCTGCAGACAGGAGAATTACTCTCATAAGGAAAAGGCAGCTTAATATAGGATTTGGAGCTCGAAGGGACAACAGAAGTCATTTCCTCTTCCTAGAGAGGAAGAAACCAAAGCTCAGAAATATTAAATAACTTCCGTATTGTTGCACATGTATTAAGTAGATGAGATCACTGGTCTCCCAATCCCAAATCCAGAGCCTCTCCCACTGTATTACCCTACACACTAACTGCTCCCGCCCCATCATTAGCTAGTTGGTATGTCCTTTGTGGGTTCTGAGGGGATTTACAAACTCCTCCACCTCACAGCCCTCATAAACTGGAATATTCCTTCCTGAATCTTAACTCTGAAAGGGTTTGGACAGAAGTGTCATACACATGGGACCCACAACACTCCTGAATACAGCCTGAACCAGATTAAAATGTAACTGGAGAGAAATGTAACAAGAGAAATATTTAACAAAATAAATAAACATACAGATGTTACATTTTTAACGGATCAGCAGGGATCCTTGTGAACCAATTAGTGGCCTCCTTTTCTACTTGACACTACTGGTCTGGAGGACAATGAAATTGACCTAAGATTAAATCTCCCAAATCCCTGCCACCTGGAGAAATGAGATCTTGGATAGATTTGCCTCAGAGTAGAATGGAAATGCTTGGGAGCCTAGGCTGAGCCATAGACAACCATCGTAAGGAGAGTCAGCAGGCTACCTAAAAGTTTAGGATGGATTCTTAACACATTGTTGAAAATTCCAATGATGGAGGCTTAGAATTTCTTCCAACATGATAATGAAGCAAAGATTCTCAGAGGTCTAAGCAAGAATCCCCCTCTCCCAACAATGCATACAAATGTGTACTTAAAAGGAAGCAGAGGAAACATGATGCATCTATTATGGGCTAAGCACTTTACAAATATCTCATTTGATTCTCACAACAACCCTGGAAGGTTGGTGCTATTATTACCCCTATTTTACAGTTAAGGAAACTGAGGCAGACAGAGTTTAAGTGATTTACCCAGGGTCACACAGCAAGTAAGGGTCTGAGGTTGGGTTATGAATTCAGGTCTTTCTGAATCCAGGACCAGCACTCTCTATCCATAGTACCATCCAGCTGCCTCACAAAATGAGCACAGTGCACCAGATGTGGTATGACTAGGGCAAAACAGCAGGATTATCATTTCCCAATTCCTATTGATACCAGACCTGAGTTCAAATTCTGGCTCTGCCCTAGCCTTAGGCAAGTCACTGAATCTCTTTAGGCTTCAGTTTTCTCTTCTTGAAAATGATATAGTTAAATTAGATGAGCTCTGAGGTCCCCCATCTCTAACATCCTATGCCCCTATGAGCTACACATATGTACGGAAAGAAGGACAATTCTAATGCTCTGTACTCTCAAAGGGACAACTGTAACTCCAACACAATGGAATGGATTCCTTTGTGAGATAGGGAGTTTGTCATCACAGAAACAATCCAAGCAAAGGCAGACTGATCTGGATATCTTGGAAGGAAAGTTAGAATAGAGACCCCCCAAGGTCCTTTCCTATATTGACATTCCAGGATTTTCAATAGCCTCAAGAATAGTGTGAGTATATGGAAATGTTTCATCTCTGCATTGAAGAGGCCACGTGCCTTTTGTCCTTAAAGGAATGGGGTGAATGCAGCCTTCAGTCTGACTCCTATTCCAAGGGGCTGGATTTTCCGAATGAGGCTGAAGGCAGACAGGACACTGGATTTGGAATCAGGGAGCCTGGATTCAAATCCTGATTCTTCAGTTTAATGCCCATGTGATCTTGGGCTAGCTCCCATAAATCTAGGCCCCAGCTTTCTCTATAGAATGAGGGCTTGGGCTAGATGACCCCTTGGAGTCCTTCCACTTCTAAATCTGTGCTGTTAAGAATCTACCTTATGAAAGGTAGTGAGGTGTAGTAAATAGAGGGCTGGCCCTGGAGTCTGGAAGACCTGAGTTCAAATTCTGCCTTTAACATATATCACCTGGGGTCATGAACCCATGAACCTAATGTCTCAATGTACTGGGCAACTTTCTAAGGATATCTATACCATTGGAGGGGGTTTCCCCTTTTGTGAGTTCCCAAATGAATGAAATCCTGGGTCTAGACCAAAACCACAAAATAAAACCCAAATCCACATAAGACACATGAGGCTATTGTAAGTGAACTCAATGCTTCAACACATTGTACACATGGGTGTATTATAAGATTTCCACTGACACCTCCTCTGATGCCTCTTTGTTCTGCGCAGATGACCCTGTGTTCTTGAAGTTGGCTCCTTGTAGAGTGATGGCAGGTTATGCCAACAGGGCACAATTCTTTGGCAGACCCTTCTAATCTGGAAAGAATCTGAGTATGGGTCCAACAATGGACTATTGTCTAAGGTCTTAGATAACCTTGGAGAAGCTTATATCCAGGGGACTAAGTCCCAGGGGGGACTGGTATGGTTGTAAGGAGTATTGCCATGGAAAAAAATCTAATATCTGTTTGTAAAATTTATAGTTTGTATTGTTATAATGGATTAATTCACAAACTTTGAACTGGAGTGGTCCTCAGAGACCACTGGGTCCAACCAAGAACTGAATAAGGGAGTGAGAGAAAACCCCTTCATCTCCTAGAGCAGTCTATTCCAACTTCAAGAGAGTGTTAGTTATTAGCAAACTTTTCATATATTGAGTCTCAAATTCCTCTCTCCCTGAAACTTCCCCCCATCATGCCAAGTATTGCCCTTTGAGGTCAAACAGGTAAAGATCTTGGACCTATGATTTCCATAGTATAAGGAACTCTCAGATGAGGAAATCTCTCTACCAATTGCAGGTTGTCACCTTCTTGTTAGGAGAGTTGCCTAGAGCATTGAGACTTCAAGTGACTCATCCAGGGTCATATAGTCAGTATGGGTCAGAGGCAAGACCAGGTCTTTGTTGACTTCCTACACGATGGCTTCCCTTCTAATCCATCTTCTACATGTTATTGTTCATTTGTTTCAATTGTGTCCAACTCTTGGTGACTCCATTTGGGGTTTTCTTGGGAATGATACTGGAGGGGTTTGCCATTTCCTTCTGCAGCTCATTTTACAGATGAGGGAACTGAGGCAAACAGGATGAAGTGACTTGCCCAGGGACACACAGTAGTAAGTGTCTGAGGCCAGATTTGAACTCAGGAAGATGAGTCTTCCCAGGCCCAGCACTCTATGTCCTATGGTGCCACCTAACTACCCATCTTCTACATGACAATCTCAAATACTTAAAAGACATACATTATGTACCCCCTAAATCTTCTCTTCCTCAGCATTCACATTCCCAGGTCTTGTAACTGATTCTTATATGGTTTCCCTCCTTGGGTTTTAATCCCTCTCAGTTTATCAAGGTCCTTCCCAGAATATGGTACCTCGACCTGAACACAGTAACCCAAACATGGGCAGAGTATAGCAGAACTATACACCTCTCATTCTGGCCACTCTTTATCTCTGAATGCAGACTACTCTAAATGCCCTCCACCACGGTCTATATCACACTCTGATTCACAGAACAAAGTTCTCCTTTATGTGGGGTTTACTTTGAAAATAAACCAGCCATGACAGGCATGGTTTCCCACCTTGGTGACTGGCAGATCAGCCACCATCTCTGCAGAATGAGCAGCCACAGAGGGCAGGTACACTACGTCAGTGACCAAAAGGGCCAGCATTAGTTCAATTTTCTCCTGCTTAGAGGGGAGAGAACAGACGCCAACTCACATGGACTCTGCCAGTGCACACTTAGGCTGGTGGGGAGAAAGGTAAGTTACTCTTTGTGGAGGTAGATATGAAGACATATTGGGTTAGGAGACAAGAAATCTGGGATTAAATCCTAGTTCTGCAACTAACTGTCCATGAGACCCTGGGCAAATGTGTGTGTGTGTGTGTGTGTGTGTGTGTGTGTCTATGTGTGTGTGTGTGTGTGTGTCTATGTGTGTGTGTGTGTGTGTGTGTGTCTGTGTCTGTGTGTCTATGTGTGTGTGTGTCTGTGTGTGTGTGTGTGCGTCTGTGTGTGTGTTGATCTCACCAGTCCCTTCCAGCTCTAATAGTCTCCAACATTACAGATTCTTCCTGTTTGCCCCCTGCCCTCAAGGCAGTATAAGCAGAAGAAGGGGAAAACAGGTTAAATATGAGGGCTGGCCTTACATGTAGGAACACATGGTTTTATTTGTGTGATGCTGTAGAAATACCTGTCTCACTCTCTGAAAATCTACCATCAGAACTCATTTTCTTTGAGTGTCAAAGACTTTTAATCTCAAAGTCCTTTACAGCCTGCTGTGGCAGAAAGAGGACTATACTAGGCTGTTCATAGTCAGGGTTCCAGTCCCCACTACACCATGTAGAATCTGTATGATGTTGGGGAATTCAGTCCCTAAGCTTCAATTTCCTTTTATGGAAAATAAGCGGATCGGTGTAGACAACCTCTAAGGGTCCTCCTTTCAGACCTAACATGTTATGAGACAGAGTGGTTCATATGGAGTGTTCTGTAGGCACAGCACTCCTTGAGGGAGGGGACTCTCTCTATTTCTCTTTCTCTCCTCTCTCATCTTTCTCCTCCTCCTCCTCCTCCTCCTCCTCATCTTCTTCTTCTTCTTCTTCTTCTTCTTCTTCTTCTTCTTCTTCTTCTTCTTCTTCTTCTCCTCTCTCTCTCTCTCTCTCTCTCTCTCTCTCTCTCTCTCTCTCTCTCTCTCTCTCTCATATGCATACACACACACACACATGTTTGTATTTGTATCCACACTGCCTAACATAGGTGCTGGGACACAGTATAGATGCCTATTAATTATTTATTTCATTGGGTCTTTGAGGTTGAATGTTCCCAAGGGCAACAAAATCAGGGATAAGGGGCAAGAGAGATGAAATTCCTTCCTAATATGTTCCTTGAGAGATGAATTAATTCTACATTGACTTTGGAGTCAAAGGTCCTGGGTTCAAATCCTTCCTCTGATACCTGTGTGACCTTGGGCAAGTCACTCAAACATCTTGGCAGTTTCTTCATCTGTAAAATGAGGGGGCTGGAATAAATGGCCCCCAAAGTCCCTTCTGGCTCTAAATACTGTTATTTGTCATTAGGGCATGCTGCCTCCTTAGTCATGTGATTTTTAAGCAACTCAACTTCTCTGAAATTCCCTTTCCTTTTCTGTAAAATGGGATAATACCTGTCCTGTCATAGGGTTGTCTCATCAAAACAAATGAGGTAATGGGTGTGAATGTATTTTGAGAGCAGTACAAATAAGGTAGAGGTATCATCATCATCACCGGTATTGTCATTAGTATTATTAGGTAAGCCAAAGGCAAAACTGGGCAGTGATCCCAGGACTCTTGGATTCCTTTCCCTGAGCAAATGACATTTACCTCCTCGCCTTCAATCCAGCAAATTCCCAGCCAGTGACAGAGTCAGGGGAGGTTGAAATGAAATGTGAGCCAATTCTGCCACCCCAACCCATCTCCTTTCAGCAGAAGTCAGGAGGCAGAGAGAGGTGCTTTTGTGATGTCCTAGTTAGAGTTTCAATTAGCCCTTTGCTGACAGATGTGTTGGCACTGTACCAGGTGGGAAGGAAGGAGTCATTGGAGGAATCACCAGACCAGATCATCTGGGATGTCCCACCTGCCCCCATCCTGCTACTGGCTCCTGGAGAGCTGTTGAGTTAATTAAGGAAGAAAGCGAGCAGCTAGACCATGGCTATATGAAACTCATCGTCTGTGTGTGGAGAGAGAGCTATCACTTGGTCCAAGAAACTTTCAGGGGAGAATGGAATAAATGTAGGGATGGATTCTAGAAAATCAGAGCTGGATAGAACCTTGGGGAATCATCAATTCTAGTTTTATAGAGGAGTAAACTGAGGTTCAGAGAAGGAAACTCACTTGACCATGGTCACTGTAAGCTAGTGGCAAAATCAGGACCAGGACCAGGCAACGTTTCCTGTTTCAGTTATCTCTTCACTACACCTTGCTACCCATCTCAAACTCAGAACTGTGGCTTGTGATTGCTATTTGGGACCTCAGGGATCCAGCCCAGGGGATTCTTTTTTTAAAAAAATGGGTAATGAAGCCCAGAGAGGATAAATGCTTAGCTCATGATCACATGGATAATACATGTTAAAATATGAACTCAAGCCCAGGTCTTCTGACTACAAGTTTAGTATTCTTTCCATTACACCTATCTTTGTACACAGCACATAATACATAGTAGGTGCTTCATAAATGGTCAAAGTATCATAGATTTTGAGTCAGAAAGGACCTCAGAAGTCACTGAGTCAATCCCCTCAATATATAAGTGAGGGCCAAAGTGACTTGTCTACCATCATACAGCTATTAGGTTGAACTTAGTTCTTTCTGACTCCAAGGTCAGTACTCTATCCATTATGCTATACTATCCCTCAGTATATATAGGATGATTATACACAAGATGGGAAGTGAGAGTAGACTCAGGTAAATTTACCTTGAGCTCCCAAATGGTTGGCATGACTTTGGATTCCCAGCTGTCTCTTCTTTATCCCTCAATTTCCCATTGTTTATTATTATTATTTAGTAGTAGTAATAATAGAAGGAAGAGGAGGAAAAGGAGGTAGTGGTGATAGTAGTAGTAGTAGAAGGAGGAGGAGGAGGTAATAGTGGTGGTAGTAGTAATAGTAGTGGTAGTAGTAGTTATCACCACTACCACCACCACCACTACCACCATCATCACCATCACCACCACCACCATCATCACCACCACCACCATCACCACCATCACCACCATCATCACCACCACCACCATCTCCTTTTCCTAGTCAGCCCTTTCCCAAGGTCAGATTCTTGGTCTTTGGAGGTGCTCAAGCTCCCTATAAGACTTTCAGATGGAGAAGTTGACCAGCTGAGATGCCCTGCCTTTTCTTCCTGAGAAGGGAGATAGGAAAACACTGCCCTCTCCCGTTGTCCCCTTACCTGATCCTGGTATCACGTTCACCACACCTTTGGGAATGCCAGCTTTCACAGTCAGCTCTGCAAATTTCAAGGCAGTCAGTGGTGTCACCTGGTGGTACAGGAAGAGAATTGCACAGTCTCAGACCCACTGGCCCTCCCAGGCCATCCTCTTCTGTTTTATGCACTAGGTGACTTCCAGATGTCACATATAGAAAAATGGAGCTATAATTTTTGATATGATTAAATGGTTCCAGCTGAACAACCAAGTTCACCTCTTTCTCCTTACCAGGATGCCTTCCTCCAGTGTCTCCATCTCTGCAGAACTACAGGCTGAAGGGATTGGACCAGATAACTACTAAGCTCCTCTCCAGCTCTAAAGGACTTTAAAAACCAACTAGCAGGTTGGTTTTTAGCAGGGGAGGAAACAGAGTGACTTGTCCAAGGTCACAAGATAAGTGGTAGAGTCAGAATTCCAGCCTAGGCCTTTTGATTCCAAGCTCAGTGTTCTTTTCACGACTCCATTTATTTTCTTCTCTCCTCTTGGAAGACTTGGCAACACTTAGTATGATGCCCTGGACAGATGCATACTTGATGTCTTTATCAATAATGCATACTTGATGTCTTAAATCACCCAGTTAACAATTACTTATTGTGCACCTACTATGTGTCAGGCACTACACTAGATGCTGAGGATACAAAGGCAAAAATGAAACAGTTTTTGCTCTCAAGGACTTCATTTTCTATCAGGAGAGACAAAACATAAATAGGTAAATTTGCACAAAACATATTAAAATATACATAAAGTAAATTTTTTTTTACTAGGGGAGACTCTAACAGGTAGGAAATGGAATCAGGAATGACTTGATATAGGAGATACTGCTTGTGTGGAGGGAGCATTGAAGAAAACCATGGATTAAGAGGCAGAGGTGAGGAGGGAATTGATTCCAGACATGGGGTACATTGTTGTTCTCAATGAGGACCATGACATCAGGAAGGTGATGCCATGACTTGCAAGTGAATTGGATTTAAGTGAGGGAGGACTGTGCAGAGTTATCAGAGTTATCAGCCTCTTTTTCTCCTCCAGAGCCATCTGGGTCCAGTGGTCAGATATAGATCAGGGCAACTGGAGATGGCACCCCCCCCCCATGGGGTATATACAAGCTGTGTAAAGGCACCAAGATAGCTAGTTTGTTGGGAGCACATGAAGGAGAACAGTGTGTGTGTGTGTGTGTGTGTGTGTTCGTTCTTTGTTGCTGAAGAAGACTATGCCATCAGAGAAATGATGACATGACTTGCACTTGACTTTCTTTGAGTGAGGGAGGGCTGTGCAGGTCACCAGCCTCACTTCTCCTCCACAGTCATCTGAATCCAGTGACCCGATATTCATCAGGACGACTGGAGATGACCAGGATGAGGCAATTGGGGTTAAGTGACTTCCCCAACGTCACACAGCTAGTGAGTGTCTAGTGTCTGAGGTGAGATTTGAACTCAGGTCCTCCTGACTCCTGCACTGGTGCTCTATCCACTGCACCATGTTGCTGCCCCAGGAGAATAATGTATGGTAAGACTGGAAAGAAAGGTTAGAACCAAATAGTAAATGGCCTTATATTTATATAAAAGGCATTTTTATTTGATCCTAGGAGTAGCAGGTTACTGTTGACTCCTAGGATCAACTGATCACTCCATTGTACTCCGGTCACTTCTCTCCTCCAAAATCTTCAGAGGCTCCCCATTGTCTATCGAACTGGAATTCCATGATCATGGGAATGATATAGTCAGACATATAAATTTGTAAGTTGTTTGCAGATTAGATTAGAGAAACTTGAGGCAGGAGGACCAAGCAGGAGGCCATTGCTAAAGTCCAGAGGTGATGACGACCTTAACTAAGATGGTGGCTAGGTGAGTAGAAAAGTTTGAATACAAGAGGTATTGGAAAGGGAGAAACATCAAATTTGGTGATTGGACATGTGGGGTAGAGGAGAGTGAGGAGGCAAGGATGATGCCAGGAGTTTGGATGATTGGTGGTGCCTTTGTCAGAAATAGGAAAGTCTGAAAGAAGAGAGGATTTGGGGAAAGGTAATGAATTCTGTTTTGGACATGTTGAATTTGAGATGACTCTTGGATCTCCAGCTGGAAATGTCCAGTGAGTAATTGGCGATGTGGGACTCGAGCCGGGTACATAGATCTGAGAGTCATATGAATGAGTCATAGAGACTTGATTACTGCAACACTGATTTCTCTCTATCATAATCTTCTGTAATATTCCATAGCAAAGCTGCAAAGTTGGTGAAATTTGATTTCTGTGTCTTATTTCCCCTTTTAGCAACTCCTCTCTATTGACACCCCTTTCCCTTTTCCTTGCTCCCACCTTAATCTTGTGTTCCATAGTCTTGCTCTCAGCTGATGACAAACTAATCCTTTTATTAAAAAGATGATGTTATAAAGAAAGAATGAAAAAGAATTTAAGTGTTTGCTATATGTCTTTGGCATACCCACCAATGTAAGTAGTGTATGTATTACTGTTCTTATTTTACAGATGAGGAAAAGTGACAAGTTCATAGTCACAGTGTTAGCTATGGATGGGCCAGAACTTGAACCCAAGTCTTGACTCCCCGTCTAGTGCCGTCTTATGAGACTCTGCTCTTTTTTTTTTTTTTAAAATAATAAAGCCTTAATATTGCCCAAGTACTAGACCCTCTCTTTTGAGATAGGATGAAAAATTTGGCACAGGTGGAGATGGCTGGGTAGCTGCCCTGGAAAGAAACAGAACCCCTGGAGTTAGCCTGGTGGGAGAGATGGCTGGAGAGGAGAGTTCATCTTCCACCCAATGAGCAAATCCTTGGCTTGAAAGTGGAAGTTTAAGGATAGTATCATTGTCCTAATGTGCCAAATGCACAGCTTACTCTACAGAGTTTCATGGTAGAGGAATTTCCCAGTAGGACTCTGGTTTGAGAAACACACATTGTTATGCTGATGTCCACCCTTTCCCCTCCTCTCCAATCCTTGGACCTTGAGGTGACTCACCTGGGCTGGCTTGATGACTACCGTGTTCCCAGCTGCCAGGCAGGCAGCTGTCTTCCAGGAGAGCATCATCAGGGGATAATTCCAGGGAATGACGATGCCACAGACCCTAAATGCCAAGGCAGCCAGACATGAGTCCTGCCCAAGCGAGACTCCTTCCCCCATCCCATACTGCCTCTTTCCATCTCCTTGCCTCCTCTCTGCGATCCTCATATTCTATCACGAGAAACCTGTCAAGAAGACTGGACTGAAATTCAGGAGACCGGAGTTCTAGACTTGACTTTGCTACTAAATCATCATAACTTTTCAGGGCTTCATTTTCCTCATCTATAAAATGGAGAGGTTTAACTGGTTGATATCAATGGTTCCTTTCATTTCTGCCAAGTCGTTCTACCTCTTGCAGCCTCAGTTTTCTCATCTGTCAAATAGACTGGATGGACTAATATAATCCCTTTCTCATCTGTTCTACAAGATGACCCTACAGATACTTGAAACTGTTTATCATGTCCACATCAGCCTCGAAGTATCTCTTCTGCAATATCCGCATTGTAGTTTCTGCCACTTAGTATACACTTAACTTGTTAATTTATTTAAGGAAGCCTTCAATTCCTTAACCCAAAGGAAGGAGTGTCTAGGGGTGGATGTGGTATAAATAGGAAGCCGTTAAAGACAAGGCTATTGTGCCTGGGTTCCCCAAGCAGCTATTTCCAGTGACTTGGGTGCCAGTGGGGACTTTTTCTGGGCAGACTGTTTGAATTTGAGCCCTAGGTTTTTTTTTAAAGTATGGGGGGAGTGGGGGTTGGGGATCAGACTCTACAAGTGAGTGCTCCAGTCAAATGGCCCTCAGAGGAAGCCACTAGCATCCTTTCCAGGGTTGGGCTTAGCTTGATCATTCTGACTAGTTATCTTTGGAGAGCTTTGAGAGTCTCATAGATACAGTTGGAAGGGACAACCTTTCATTTAACAGATGAGAAAACTGAGCACTAGAATGGTTAAGTGAACTGCTTAGTAGCAGAGTCAGTATTTAAAACCAGGTCCTATAACCCCAAATCCCTATCCACAGCAATGATATGAAGTCTTTGATGGTCATTATTCTTCCTGTGCACCTCCCCCCCACAACCTTTCCAAGCTGTTAGTACCTTTTCCCACTAAAATTATCTTTTTTTTTCCTCTTGCATATATTTATGTGTACATGTTATTTCCCCAATAGGATGTCAGGTCCTTGAAAGCAGGAACTGTCTCACTTTTGTATTTTTATCCTTGGTATCTAGCACAGTGCTTGGCACACAATAGGTGCTTAATAAATTAATTGCAACACATTGCCTCTCACAAAAGTAGGGTCACCATTAATCTTGAAGAAGGCCTTCCATTTGACAAGGTCCAATTTTCTGACAATTTTGCCACCAAATCCTCCTATCCCAAAGTGGTAGGACTCACCCAACGGGCTCTTTCTTGGTGAAGGTCAGGTTGTGGTTAGGCCTTGCTTGGTTAATAGGGATGGTGGTACCCTGCAAATCAAACACAAGGATATGTCAAGGTCTTCAGTCCTCCTCTCTCTCCCCCATGGCCCATCCAGGTGTATAGTGCCCATTGGATATCTTGGCAATTTGTCCTTGGCTTGGAAATAGGAAGTCAGGAGTCCCTTAAACTAGAACAGAAAGTATAAGATAATACAGTGAGTGGTAAAGCTATAGCCTCCAACTCCAAATCTAGGGTTCTTTCCACTGTACAAACCATGCAGCTTGCCATGACCTCTCCTTTATGATTATCTCACTTTTTTATATTTATGTATATGATGTATATTTATATCATTGCTGTTTATGTAAGTGTCCTTCCCTTCACGAGGTAACAATTAGGTAAGATGACTACTTGAGAGCAGGTCGTGTGTTGTAGTCATCTTTCCATCCCTACTACTGGGCTTTCTACTTAAAAATGGAGAAACTGAAAACAGGTTAAATTTCACAAGAACTTCTCTTTCGGGGTTCTTCATCCTGAAGGGCACAGGCCACTAAACTTCCAGAGCAGGCAGAGGGAAACTTGTGTCTCCTAAGGAGGTTGGTGCTCATTCCTCTTTCCCCATATCCTCAGAGAATCCTTTTTTTGGGGGGACCTGGACCTGACCCCTGGAGAGTCAGTCTTTAAAAGACGAGGTCAGGCTGATGACACACAGGCCTGATGGATCCCACCTGAATTTTGTCACACCAGCCTGCAAAATAGCGGAAGGTTTGGATGGACATGCCCACATGTGTCTTCAAAGCCAGTGTGTATACTGCGCCTGAGTCAACGGATTCAATGGTGGCCAACTCTTCCTGATGTTCCTCCATGAGATCAGCTAACCTGGACAGACCAGAGGAAAAGAAATGGAATGGATACTTTCATCTTGCTTTCCACCCTCTCACCACCATCTTGCTTTCTCCATCTTTCACTGTCTGGATCTTGTCCCACCTCTGCCATGAAGCGTCCCCTAACTATTCAGACCCATACTGATCTCTCCTTCCTCTGAAGCCTTACCACATATAGAGTCTAAATCACACATTTAAAGTTTTAAAATTAAGGATGGAGAATCATGAAATCTGGGAAGAACTTAGTGGGCATCCAGCTCAATCTCCTAATTTTTACAGAACAGAAAGTTAAATGACTGTCCAGAGTCACTCAGCTGGCTAGTGACAGAAATGTTAGACTAGAATTCAGATCTAACAGTCTGGTCTTCTTTTCACTTAAGTACATCCCTCAATTTTATACTGTCTCGCAATGTTTATTAATTCTTATGTGTATGAAGTTTCTTTTTTTAAGTTAACTTTTTTTGGTTTTAGTTTTCAACATTCACTTCCATAGGTTTTAAATTTCCTCCCTCTTTCCCATCTTCCTCCCCAAGATGGCATGCAATCTGATATAGGCTCTACATATACATTCCTATTGAACATATTTTCACATTAGTCATGTTATACAGAAGAATTAGAACAAATAGGAGGAACCATGAGAAACAAAAACAAAAAGGAAAACAGTCTGCTTCACTCTGCATTCAGACTATATAATTCTTTCTCTGGATGTGGATGACATTTTCCATCATGAATCCTTTGGAATTATTTTAGGGCCTTGCATGGCTGAGAAGGGCTGTGAAGTTTCCTTTCATAGTGGTAAGAACACTAGCCTAGTAGTTTGAAGACCTGGATTCAAGTCCTGAATTCCCTCGTTAACAAGATGACTTTGGGCAATCACTCCCCTTCTTCTCTGTCTCCCATTCTGTAAATGAGGAAGGATGATCTCTAAAGGTCCTTCCAGTTCTGACATGCTCTGATTCTTCTCACCTTGATAGTGAGCACTCTGAGACTGGATCTTGTACACTTTCCTGTCCATATTCCTGTCTTTCTGCAGAAGATACATGAGGTTTGGAGGAGACTGAGTCTGAGATTAGTTCCTGAGGGTACCCTGACACCTTGTGGTATAGTGAAAAGAGCACTGGATTTGGAGTCTGAAGACTTGGGAGGCTACTTTCTCTCCCTAGGCCTCAGTTTTCTCATCTGTAAAATGAGGGAGTTAGGATTCAGTGATATCTAAGGTACTTCCCAGCTGTGAAGCCCAAGAGTCAGTGGTTTTCTCATTTCAGAACCAACCTGCTGGCTGTTGAAGCCTTGGTAAATAGGTCAAGCTGAAGGCCACTAAGAAATGGAGCAAGACTGAGAAACATCTTTTAAAAAGATCATTTTGTTAAGTGCTTTAAAAATACACTTCGTTTGTAATATTCTCACAATATTATCTATTTCTGTTGACTGATATATAAATGTGCATATACTTAATATACATGTATAAACTATACTATGAGACTTTAGAGAGCATCTAGCTCTGTCTCCTCAATTTTACAGGTGGAAAAAGCAGAGGAAGGGAAATGACTTGTCCAAGATCTCAGTACAAGTTTTAACAGCAGAACCTCCCTTGCTTCTTTGCAAAGGTGGAGGACTATGAGTGTGGAAAAGTGCATACCATAGACCATCACACATGGTTAATTTGGGAGAGTTGATTTTACTGAACTATCTCCTCTCTTTTTTATTTTTTGTTACAAGGGGAAAATGCCCTCAGGAGTGAGGTAGAGTGTTGGGGGCACAGGGTAGGGTTGGGGAAATGGGAAGCAGGGGGACCTATATAAATGACGGTGGTGTAAAACCAAGGGACACGGATACAAATTAAAGCAATGACAAGAAGCCGCAGCAAGTTCATGGAGGAGTGAGGACCTGAAGCTGGCTCTTCCAATCCCTAGTTCAGTCTTCTCATGTTATGTATTGTTTAAAATTACGTTTCATAGTTTTCTATGCAAAACCAAAAAAAAAAAATCTTCTCTCCCAATCCTCCCCCACGCCCCTATCCCGGAAAAAACATGCTTGTTACAAACATGCTGAATCGGGCAAAACAAATGATCACATTGGCTATCTCTCTTTCTTGTATACATAACATATGTATATGTGTATGTACATATACGTGCACGTGTACACAGACATAGACATGTCCAATGTGAGCATCTGTGTTGTGTTTATACATGCATGTATGTGAACATGTGTATGTGCACATATGTATGTACACACACAGGTATGCACACACACAAATTCTGCAGCTTGGGTCCATCACCTCTTTCATAGGAGGTGGGTAGAATTAATTATCATTGGTCCTTCAGAGACTACTGGGAGAATACTGCCCCCTGCTGAGCCTGTTCCCCAGCTTTCCGATGACACCCTTGGCAACTGCAAGAAATGAATTCTATTTCAAAGATGCTGGAAATTCATGTGGACTAATTAAGAAGCAGTATAAAAGCATGTTGGCATAATTCCTTGCAAGCTGCTCGATAACAGGACTCACGCTCTATACCTATCTGCTTGTTTGTCCCCCAGCGCGTACCAGGGTCTCTTTCTCCTGGCACGAATTTAATAAAAACTGGCTGATTTCGTTGGTTGATCCATGGCATTAGGTGGCATACCAAGGGGGACAGTGCCTAAGTCATACCAAGAGGCAGTTGAACTTCTCCTCAAAACTTTCCAGAAAAGATGCTACCCTCCCTTAGTGATGTATTCGTTCCCGCCATGTCCTCATTATAAATGTGGGTTTTTTTTTTTACTTTGCTCTCAGTTTCATCCCTACTTTTTCCCCCTCTTAAATGGAAAATGGTATTTACCAAAGAGCATGAAGGAATAAGTCCTTCCATTTTCGGCGTGGCTTCAGGTGTTGCTTCACCTCACTCACACCTGGCGTCTCTCAGAACACCATGGCCTTCTGCTCTTCTTCCTCCTCTGTCCCATTGCCAGCCCCAGAAACCTCCATCCTGGGGTCTTCCTCTCCTCACTGGTGACCCCCTTCAAGTTCCCCTCTATAGGCATCTTCCCTCATTAGAATGTAAGCCCTTGTGGGTAGGAATTGTTTTGCTTGCTTCAATTTGTATTCCCAATGCGTGTTAGTCCAGTGCCTGGCATGTGATGGGTTATGGGTTGTGGCTTTCGTTCTCGAAAAGGACTAAAATGGCATCGCTATGTCAGGATCAATGTACAGTGTGTCCGGGTGTGGCTGATCAGACCAATACAAGCTCGGAAGGCCATACCATAGGTCAGGCACAAATAGTCCATATGAATATTTGGGACGGAGATATCTTTAATTAGCTCATAAAAAGCATCAGAGTGAGTCTACTGAGAGAGAATGTGTCTCTGGAATGCTTTGGATTCTCTGAAAGTTCCCTCCCCTAACCCCCACCTTGAAGAGGCAGTCCCTTTGGGGAAAATGAGGGGAGGGCCACTTTGAACCCTTATCAGCTACCACCTTTGGAGATTGACTCTCAAGGGAGTGTGGCACAAGAGGAGGGGAGAGGAAGAGGGGCAGGAATAGGAGACAGAAAAGGAAAGATGGGAAGAGTGCCAAAGTCTAATAATATGTCACTTCACAGGTCTGGCCTTGTTTCTAAATGTATACCAGCCTTTCATTAGACACTAACGTAAGCCTCAGAGATCAGCTTACTCAGGTCAGAGAAAGTACGGGAATGGAAGGGCCCTTGTGTTCTGGCAGAGATGAGAGCTGGAAGATGTCCCAGAGATCATAAGGATTACAGGATTTAGAATTGGAGGGAACTCTAGAGAACATCTAATCCAAAATTCACTTTTTACAGCCTAGGGAACTGAGACACAGAGAGGACAGCTGATTAGCCTAACGACACATGATAAATTGGTGGCGGCACCAGGACTAGAATTCAGGTTGATTGATTCAATGTGGTTTCTAATACAACACACTTTTCAGGGGCATTAAGAAGGTCTTCTGATTCTGCACCCCTCCACCAAACCCTCCTTCATTCATTGAATGCTGTCTGAAATTCTATTTTTGGAGTTCCATCCCATTAGCTCAATCCTTGTTAAAATGCCAAATCCTTGTTTACATTTCCCCATTGGAAGAGTCATATTCTGAGCAGTTCTGTGTACTTCAATGTGAGCTAGGACCTGAGAGATTTTGCCAGTGGGTTTGGAAGAAAGAGCCTGGGGACACAGGAAGGAACTCAAAACCAACCTCATCTTCCCCCCAAAACCTGCTCCTTCTGACTTAACCAGGTTTGTCTCTGGTTGCATCATTCACCCAGTCTCCTGTGTCTCAAACCCCATGAGAGGAGATAAGAAGGTCACCAAATCCTATGGATTGCATTTTTCAGAACCTCTTTCATGCCCATCTCCCTCTATTTCTCTTGCCACCAGCGTGGTACCAGTCCTCATTAGCACCTGCTTGGAACATTGTAATAGCTGCTTGACAGATTTTTCCACATTTATTTTTTCCCTTCTCCAATACGTCTTTTATAAGACTCATCAACTTTATATATGTCTGGACATGGTATTCATCTACTCCAAAATCTTCAGTGCCTCCCTCTGCCTACCCAGTAAAATTTAACCTGTTTTGCTGGACATTCAAAGCCTCCCATAATAGTGTCACCCTATCCTTCGAACCTTTAATTCATTTTACTGTCCTTCACACATTCTAAACTCCACGACACTCAAACTATTCTTCTCAGATCTTCACAGGGCTTTCCAGTCTTCATGCCTTTGTTCAAGCTGTTTCCCATAAGGAGACTTTAACTTCTGCTTTAGTATCCCCAGTGCCTGGCACATGGCACCTAGTCAACGCTTAATAAATGTTATTGAGCTGAATTCTTTCACGGTGCCTAGCACAATACTTGATTAAGAGTAGGAACTGACATGGGTTTGTTGAGCGATTGGGTTAAATACATGGGGAACTGTGGACATGGAAGTCAAACTTCTCCATTTCATCTGTATGAAATGGAGATGGTGGCCTCATTTTCTATGAAGTTCAACATTCTTTTGGTCACACAAGGTCCCATTTAATGCTTTTTAGGGTTAACTAAAAACATGCTCTGTGTTTTAAAGGACCCTTCAGTTCTAAATGTTCTAAGTCCCCTCCCAGCTCTGACATTCTGTGTTCTAAGGCCCTCCCAGCTCTGACATTCTGTGCTCTAAGGGCCCTCCCATCCCTTACATTCTGTGTTCTAAGGGCCCTCCTATCCCTTACATTCTGTGTTCTAAGGCCCTCCCAGCTCTGACATTCTGTGTTTTAAGGCCCTCCCAGCTCTGACATTCTGTGTTCTAAGGGCCCTCCCACCCCTTACATTCTGTGCTCTACGGCCCTCCCAGCTCTGACATTCTGTGTTTTAAGGCCCTCCCAGCTCTGACATTCTGTGTTCTAAGGGCCCTCCCACCCCTTACATTCTGTGCTCTAAGGGCCCTCCCAGCTCTGATATGCAATGGTTCTGAGATTCTGTGATTGGTAGATGGAAGTCAGTTGTCCTTCATCCTATTCATTCTTGTATGTTATGTTTTTCTGTGTCTGACTACACTGCCAAGTGATTTTCCATGAACTGTGGCTTCCTTCTTGTTGAAGGTAGGTGGGGCCTGGGAAGGAAAGCTTGGGCTCCCTCCCTCTCCCCGTCTCCAATGCTTGGGCCTGAAGCCCCCCACTCCCAGAGATGAGGAAAGCTGCCCTGCTTACTTGTAGAGAAGCCGTCCCCTATCTCTGGCGTTTATCTTCCCCCACACTCCATTCTCAAAGGCATCTTTTGCTGCGGCCACAGCCTGGTCAACATCAGAGAGCTGGGCAAGTGACACTTTGCAGATGGCCTGTGAGGAGTAAAGCCAGGTGAAAGGTTTCTGGAGAGATCCAAGGCTCAGGAGCTCTGTCACTGGGGCCTCTGTGGGCCACTTGGACCAGAAATGGTCTGACTGACTGGTCTGTTTCCAGTTGAGGTAAATCAGTCAGGAAGTACTGGGAAGACTTGGGCCTGGCTCAGTGTCCTATTAGCTCTGTGACTTTGGGGACATTTCTCCAATTCTTTTATTGATGTTTTAAACTCTATTTCCTCACTTCTGAGAAGGTACAAGTCATTTTGGGGGAATTCTTATCTTTTACCAGCTTGGTGACACAAGAAATAGAGCATAGGGCCTGAAATCAGGAAGACCTGAATTCAAATCCAGCCTCAGACAATTAATAGTTATGTGACCCTACGTAAGTCACTTATACTCTATTTGCCTCAGTTTTGTCCACTGTAAAATGGGGATAATAGCAACTACCTCACAGGATTGTTGTGAGGATCAAAGGCTTAGCTTAGTATCTGGTACATAGTTGGTCCTTAGTAAATGTTCCCTTCCCCTCCCCCATGTGACCTTAGGCAAGTTATTTAGTCTCTCTGGGCCTCAGTTTCCTCATTTGTATAATGAAAGGGCTGGACTAGATGACCTCCAGGGTCCCTTCCATCTCTAAATCTATGACTTTATAGTCCTTTATTCCAGAGCAGCAGATGGGAGATGAAGTACACTCATAAGAGCTGGGGTGGGTGACAGAAAGTTCCTTCTTCTCTTACCCCTTCCAGATTCACTCATCACCCATGGAGGTCCTTCCTCTTAATCTTTGGGACATCAGCGATCTACTTCCTCACCCTGTGGTAGAACTTTACTACTTCCAAAGAATTCTTTCCGTTTTTTATCTCATTTGAATTTCCCAGACATTACCTTATAAGCTGGGCAAGGCAGAGGCTATAATCTGCATTTTGCAAATGGGGAAACTGAGAGAGTCTAAGTAACTTATCCAAGGTCTCAGAGTAAATAAGAGGTGAGATACAGATCAGTGCTGAATGGGAAGAGGAGAGGAAAGGCTTTGGCAGGCCTTCCATAACTCACAGTCCCATCTGTTGGGTTGATGGTTTCATAGGTCTTAGCTCCTTCAGCATCCACAAACTTCCCGTTGATGAAGAGTTGGTGAGGCATTCGAATGGTCAGATTGTTGATGGACTTCTCCACCTGAGAGAGAAAGTGACTCATTAACCCTTGTGCCTCTGAAACCTAATATGAAAGTTGAGCTTCAAGTCTCTCATTTTCCCTCTTAGACAAAGGGGATTGTTGTGGTGGCAGCTGAGCGGAGTGGGGAGAATTGTTCAAAGTTGTGTCATTCTGTTTCCCCTACTACATTCCCCCTACTACTATGCTGTGGGACCAGGGTGACAGTTGGGGGCTGAGGTAATCGCCATCCGCAAAAATCCCTAGAATGCATTATAAACCCACATTGAGTCCCAGCTCCATAACTTTGTGCCAGCCTGAACATTCATTGCACCATATAGAGCATCATTAATCACTTTGGTGTTGTGTAGTGAAGACTTCCCTACAATGCAGAAAATGAAAATTAGGAGGAAAAAGCTTTGTGGGAGAAAAAGAGATTGTCACCTACTCTTAGCTTTCTTGTTTCCCTGTTCAAGGACAGCAACAGACAAGAATTAGTCACGTGCCTGATAGATCTCTATGTATACAGCATGAACTCCCATGATTCCATGATGATCATTATCCAATCAAAAGGAAATGCATCAATAAGAGATTTCTCAAATTTTCACATGGCACAAAACTAGGAGAGGAAGGCAACATGTCTCATGACAGGATCTAAAAGGCTCTTGACAGAATGGAACACTGGACTGAATCTAACATAAAAGAAATGTATTAGGGATAAATGTAAAGTCGTACACTTGGGTTCCAAAAATCAACTTCCTAAGTTCCTAATAAGTTCCTAATCTTCCTACAAGATAGGGGAAGAATGGCTAACGATTCTAAATGGTTCATTTGGAAAAGGTCTGGAGGTCTTAGTGAAATGTGAACTCAACCAAAGTTAACAATATGAGAAAGCAACAAAAAGAAATAGGTTTCAGGTAAGGAAAAATGTTACTAATGATTAGAGCTTTTCAAAAGTGGAATAAGCTGCCTTGGAAAATAGTGGATTTCCCCCTGATGGAAGCCTTTGAGCAAACACTGGATATTTATATGTTATGGAAGGGATTCTTATTCACATGTGGGTTGGACTAGATGGTATCTGTGGTACCTGGCACCTTTGAGCTTCTAGTATTTTCTCAAGAAATTGTCCATTTTTCAAGGAAAGAGGAAAATTTCCATACAGTGTGGTACAGTGTGGGATGGGGGGTAGAGGAGAAGTGGCTGTTTGGATTTAGATGAGTTGTGTTTGAATCCTACTTTATCATTCTCTGCCTGTGTGACCTTGTTCAAGTCACTGGACTCCAGTTTCTTCACTGGTAAAATAAGAGGGTTGGATTAGATGACCTCTAAGGTCATTTAAGGACCTTTAAGCTCAGAAATATACAAACTAAAAAATCCTGAATCAGCGGGAACAGCAGAAGGGGGCAAATAGTCTCATAACACCAGAGGCTAGGAAAATAGCAAAGGGGGATTCTTTCTACTGTGGCGGAGGCGATCCGGAAGGACAGAGGACCCAGGGCAGAGAAAATTTGCACTGAGACCCAGGCAAGCCTCAGCACCGGGAGAGGAGCCCCAGGACGGGTGGGAACACATATTAGCATCTAGGTGTGCCCCAGTCCTCCAGGGGAAAAGGGAAGACAATAAGGAAGCTGGGATCACCATCCCCTGACCTTGCCTTTGCCTCAGGTCAGCTGAGGAGATCTCCTGTGACCAGACCACCCCTCCCACACACCTAACAAGCTAACCCCAGGGTTGATCTGGGAAACAAAAAACAAAAACCTGCTTTTAGCTTCTACACACATCAGCTCAACACAAAGTTCTGTACCTTCTGACTGAAAGAACCAGAAGCCACAACACTCAGCCAACATCATGAATCGGAAAAAGCAGATGAAAAGTGAAAAATCCATAGAATCTTTCTATGGGGATAAGGACCAAAACACAAACACCAAAGAGGTCAGAGCTGAGACTGTACTTCCATCTGAAACTTCAGAAGGGACTATGAATTTCTCGCAAGCACAACTAGATTACCTGGAACAGCTGAAGAAGGAAATAGAAAAAAAACTGGCCAATGATTTTAAAATTATAAAAAAAGAATTCACTGATGAGAACATCACTTTGAAAAGGAAAATTGAACAAATGGAAAAGGAAGTTCAAAAATTAACTGGAGAAAATAATTCCCTAAAAGGAAGAGTTAATCAAATGGAAAAGGAAACCCAAAACCTAATTGGGAAAATTGATCAAATGGAAAAGGAAACACAAAACCTAACTGGGAAAATTGGTCGAATGGAAAAAGAAGTACAAAAATTAAATGGAGAAAATAGCTCCTTAAAGGGAAAAATTGGTCAGATGGAAAAGGAGATGCAAAAGTTAACTGAAGAAAACAATACAATGAAGATTAGAATTGGGCAAGTAGAAACTAATGACTCAATGAGGCAACAAGAATCAGTCAAACAAAATCTAAAGAATGAAAAGATAGAAGAAAATGTAAAATATTTAATTGGAAAAACAACTGACCTGGAAAATAGATCCAGGAGAGAAAATTTAAGAATTATTGGCCTGCCAGAAACCCATGATGAAGAAAAGAGTCTGGACAATATCTTCCAGGAAATCATCAAGGAAAACTGCCCAGAAGTACTAGACTCAGAGGGCAAAATAGTCATCGAAAGAATCCACCGTTCCCCTCCTGAAAGGGATCCCAAACTCAAAACCCCAAGAAATATCGTTGCCAAATTCCAGAGCTATCAAGTGAAGGAGAAAATACTACAAGCATCCAGAAAGAAACAATTCAAATATCAAGGACATACAGTCAGGATCACACAGGACCTTGCAGCTTCTACATTAAAAGATCGAAAGAACTGGAACCCAATATTCCGTAAGGCAAAGGAGTTGGGACTTCAACCAAGGATCAATTACCCAACAAAGTTCAGCATAACATTTCAGGCAAGGAGAAAGTCATTCAACGAAATAAGGGATTTCCAGAGCTTCCTGACCAAAACACCAGAACTCAATAGACAATTTGATCTTCAAACGCAGGTCTCCAGAGAATCATAAAAAGGTAAACAAGGGGGAAAAAACAAAAACAAAAACTTGCTACTCAATTAGGGCAAACTGTTTACCTCCCTATAAGGGAAGATGATACCTGTTAATCTTGAGAACTGTGCAGCTATTATGATAAAAGGGATATATGTAGAGGGAACGGGTATAAAGTAAATGATGTCATGTCAAAAATATGATTTAAGTATGAGAAGGGATTGTAATAGGAGGTGTGAAAAGGAGGAAGCAGAATATGGCAAATTACATCACAGGAAGAAGTACAAAACTATAGTAGAGGGAAGGAGGGGAAGGAGATGAGCATTGTTTGAGAGGTACTCTCATCTGATTTGTTTAAAGGAGGGAACAATAATCTTAAGTGGATAATCCTAACTAGCTCTATAGGTAGTAGGGGGGGAAGGGGGAAGAAAGAGGAGGGTGGCTAAAAGGGAGGGGAGAAGCAATAAGAGTAAAAGGGAGGGGGGCTAAAAGAAGGAGGGGAAGGCTGCAGGAGGAGGGGGAGAAAAGTGAATACTATTGAGGAGGGGAAGGGAGACAGGAGAGCTAAAAGCACAAATGGTGGGAAAGAGGATGGAGGGAAATACACAGATTGTAATCATAACTGTGAATGTGAATGGAATGAACTCTCCCATAAAACGGAGACGGATAGCAGAATGGATTAAAAGCCATAATCCAACAATATGCTGCTTACAAGAAACACATTTGAAACGGGGGAGATACACATAGGATAAAGGTCAAAGGATGGAGCAGAATATATTGTGCTTCAGCTCATGTAAGAAAGGCAGGAGTAGCAATCCTAATCTCAGACAAAGCAAAAGCAGAAATAGATCTAATCAAAAGGGATAAGGATGGAAGCTAAATCCTGCTAAAAGGCACCATAGACAATGAAGCAATATCATTACTAAACATGTATGCTCCAAGTGGTATAGCATCCAAATTCTTAGAGGAGAGGTTGGGGGAGTTGAAGGAAGAAATTGATAGCAAAACTATACTAGTGGGGGACCTCAACCTCCCCCTCTCTGAACTCAATAAATCTAACCTCAAAATAAACAAGAAAGAGGTTAAGGAGGTAAATAAAACTCTGGATAAGGTAGATATGATAGATCTTTGGAGAAAATTAAATGGGAATAGAAAGGAATATACCTTTTTCTCAGCGGTACATGGAACATTTACAAAATTGACCATGTACTAGGACATAAAAATCTCACAATCCAGTGCAGAAAGGTAGAGATAATCAATGCATCCTTTTCAGATCATAATGCATTAAAAATTACATGTAATAAAAGGCCATGGAAAGATAAACCAAAAATCAATTGGAAACTAAATAATCTAATCCTAAAGAAGGGTTGGGTTAAAGAAGAAATCATAGAAACAATCAACAATTTCATTCAAGAGAATGACAATAGTGAGACAACATACCAAATCTTATGGGATACTGCAAAAGCAGTTATTAGGGGAAGTTTTATATCTTTGAATGCTTACATAAATAAAATAGAGAAAGAGGAGATCAGTGACTTGGGCTTGCAGTTGAAAAAGCTAGAAAAAGAACAAATTGAAAATCCCCAAGTAAATACCAAATTAGAAATACTGAAAACCAAAGGAGAGATTAATAAAATTGAAATTAAGAAAACTATTGAATTAATAAATAAAACCAATAGTTGGTTTTATGAAAAAACTAATAAAATTGATAAACCTTTGGTCAATCTGATTAAAAAAAAGAAAGAAGAAAATCAAATTACTAATATTAAAAATGAAAGGGGTGAACTCACCTCCAATGAGGAGGAAATTAAAACAATAATTAGAAACTACTTTGCCCAACTTTATGCCCACAAATTCGATAATCTAAACGAGATGGATGAATATTTTAAAAAATACAAATGGCCCAGATTAACAGAAGAGGAAGTTGAATACTTAAACAACTCCATCTCAGAAAAAGAAATTGAACAAGCCATCAATGAACTCCCTAGGAAAAAATCTCCAGGGCCAGATGGATTCACAAGTGAATTTTATCAAACATTTAAAGAACAGTTAATTCCAATACTATATAGACTATTTTTGAAAATTGGGGAAGAAGGAGTCCTCCCAAATTCTTTCTATGATACAAATATGGTTTTGATACCCAAACCAGGAAGAGACAAAACAGAGAAAGAAAATTATAGACCAATTTCCCTAATGAATATAGATGCAAAAATTTTAAATAAGATTTTAGCCAAACGAATATAGCATCTTATCACGAGATTAATACATTATGATCAGGTAGGATTCATACCAGGATTACAGGGCTGGTTCAATATTAGGAAAACTATTAGCATTATCGATCACATCAACAACAAAGCTAACAAAAACCACATGATTGTCTCAATAGAGGCAGAAAAAGCTTTTGACAAAATACAACACCCATTCCTCCTAAAAACACTGGAAAATGTAGGAATAAAGGGAACTTTCCATAAAATAATAAGCAGTATCTATCTAAAACCTTCAGCAAGCATTATATGCAATGGGGATAAGCTAGATGCTTTCCCAATAAGATCAGGGGTGAAACAAGGATGTCCATTATCACCACTATTATTCAATATGGTACTAGAAATGTTAGCTGTAGCAATTAGACAAGATAAAGATATTCAAGGAATAAGAATAGCCAGAGAAGAAACTAAGTTATTACTCTTTGCAGATGATATGATGATTTACCTAGAGAATCCCAGAGATTCAAGTAAAAAATTACTTGAAATAATAAACAACTTTGGCAAAGTTGCAGGTTACAAAATAAACCCACACAAATCTTCTGCATTCCTATATATTAGCAACAAAGTCCAACAGCAAGAGATAGAAAGAGAAATCCCATTTAAAGCTAGGGTAGACAGTATAAAATACTTAGGAGTTTACCTGCCAAAACAAACCCAGGGATTATATGAACACAATTACAAGACACTTTTTGCACAAATAAAGTCAGATTTAAGTAAGTGGAAAAACATTAGTTGCTCATGGATAGGCCGTGCTAATATAATAAAAATGACAATTCTACCTAAATTAATATACTTATTTAGTGCCATACCAATTAAGCTATCAGACAATTATTTTCTAGAGCTGGATAAAATAATATCAAAATTCATTTGGAAAAACAAAAGGTCCAGAATATCAAAGGGACTAATGAAAAGAAATCCTTGGGAAGGTGGCCTAGCACTACCAGACCTCAAACTGTACTATAAAGCAGCAATTATCAAAACCACTTGGTATTGGCTAAGAAACAGAGAGGTAGACAAGGGGAATAGACTTGGCACTCAAGATGCAGTAGGCAAGGAATATAGCAACCTTCTGTTTGATAAACCCAAGGACCCCAGCTTCTGGGATAAGAACTCATTGTTTGACAAAAATTGCTGGGAAAACTGGATAACAGTGTGGCAGAAATTAGGCATAGACCCATACCTGACACCGTACACAAGAATAAAGTCCAAATGGGTACATGATTTAGGTATAAAGATTGATACCATGAATAAACTGGAGAAGCAAGGAATAGTGTATTTATCAGATCTATGGAGAAGGGAAGAATTTTTTACTAAAGGAGAGATAGAAAGCATTATGAAATGCAAAATGGATAACTTTGATTACATTAAACTGAGAAGTTTTTGCACAACCAAACCCAATGCAACCAAAATCCGGAGGGATGTAGTTAATTGGGAAAGAATTTTTACAGCTAAGCTCGGGGATAAAGGCCTCATTTCTAGAATATATAGAGAACTGAGTCAAATGTATAATCATACAAGTCATTCCCCAATTGATAAATGGTCAAAGGATATGAACAGGCAATTTTCAGAGGAAGAAATTAAAGATATCTATAATCATATGAAAAAATGCTCTAAATCACTATTGATTAGAGAGATGCAAATCAAAACAACTCTGAGGTACCACATCATACCTATAAGATTGGCAAACATGACAGAACAAGAAAATGATAAATGCTGGAGAGGATGTGGGAGAGTTGGAACACTAATTCATTGTTGGTGGAGCTGCGAGCGCATCCAACCATTCTGGAGAGCAATTTGGAACTATGCCCAAAGAGCTACAAAAATGTGCATACCCTTTGACCCAGCAATATCGCTACTAGGACTATATCCCCAAGAGATCATAAAAATGGGAAAGGGTCCCACATGTACAAAAATATTTATAGCAGTACTCTATGTAGTTGCCAAAAACTGGAAGTCAAGGGGATGTCCATCAATTGGGGAATGGCTGAATAAATTATGGTATATGAATGTAATGGAGTACTATTGTGACATAAGAAATGATGAACAAGAAGACTTCAGAGAGGCCTGGAAGGACTTATATGACCTGATGCTGAGTGAAAGGAGCAGAACCAGGAGAACTTTGTGCACAGCAACGACCACAGTGTGCGAGAGTTTTTTCTGGTAGACTTGGAATTTTGTAATAATGCAAGAACTTCTTAAAAAAAAAAAATCCCAGTGGTGGTTCTCAAGGCAAAATGCCTTCCACACTCAGAGAAAGAAATATGGAAGTCATTCGCAAAATGTAGCAGATCATGTTTGTGTATGTGTATGTGTTTGTGTATCATGTTTTGATTTGTTATATGATTTCTTTCATTTATTTTAGTCTGACTACATAGCATGACTATAATGAAAATATACTCAATAGGAAAGTATATGTAGAACCTATACAGAATTGTATGCAGTCGTGGGGAGGGAGGGGGGTAGTGGGGGGTAAGTGTGGGAGGGATAAAATCTCAATTGTATGGCAGTGATTGTTAAACATTAAAAAATAAAAAAAAATAAAAAAAAGAAAGAATTATACAAACTAGAATGTAGCCTCTAGATGTGCTATTGACTGGTAGTTGGATGGCAGGGCTGTAAGGTTTTAGCATTTGAGGTTGCTGTTAGCAACCCACACATTTACTGCCTGCTTATAATACAAACTTTTAGACAGAATATCTTGAAACTAATTTTTAAATGAGTTTATGTCAGAGACAAAATAACAAATTTTAAAATAATATATAAATAGAAAAAACAGAGTTTTCAAATTAAGTTTTCAAGTTACTCAGCAGAAAAAAAATGTGAATAAAACAGGGCAATATTTTTCCCATCTTCTATGGTAAACTTTTTTTGCATAGTACCCTGGTTCAAAATTCTTCCATTTCTCAGACCTTGGACCACTGGAGTAACACAGTATCACAATTTTTCTTCCTGTATCATTCAATTAAGTACAGGTAGAACATATAAGATATAACTAGGTGGTACAGTGAATACAGTACCAGACCTAGAATCAGAAAGACCTGAGTTCAAATCTGGCCTCAAACAGTTACTACCTATGTGACCCCGGGCAACTCACTTAACTCTGCTGGCCTCAGTTTCCTCATATATAAAGTGAGCTGGAGAAGGAAATGACAAACCACTCCAGTATCTTTGCCAAGAAAACCCCAAATGGGATCATGAAGAGTCTGAGATGACTGAACAAAATATGTAAGGTTCCCCTGAACATATTCCTACTTTGATGTTTCCACAGTATCCCTAGTGGATATAGAGAATAAGACCATGGAAGAAAAGAATCTCAAAGGCAGTTTTTAGAATTCTCCAGAAATGCTGATCCCAGCTGCCATTTTGGATTCTAAAGAAAGTGAGGGTCACCACACAGAGTTTGTTTAGAAGGTACCCAGTACTTTTTGGAGGGAGATGTGATTCATGACCTACATAGTCTATGACTTGTTCTTCTTCTCCGTCTTCCCCTCTCAGTTTCCTAATCAACATCTGGATGAAGTCCCCAAAAGTAGTTGCCATGTACACATCTTCATTCTCTAATTCGAGACCATTACACTGCAACTTCACTTCTTCTACGAGCCTAGAAGAAAGAAGTTTAAGAACACATGACACAGGTTCTGCATATCCCTGCATCTGTAGAGACTAAGACTAAATGCTAAAGACCAGCAAGATGGCAATGAGCACCAACCCCCATCATTGTGCCCCAGCGTTGACACCATCACCTGCCAGCATGTTGGACTGAGGTCCCACAGTGGGTTTGGGGCTATACTATGCTCAAATAATAAAGACTAAGATAATAACTAATTGATAATAATAACCTGCTTAAAAGTTTGCAAAAAGCTTTAATATATTTCATTTCTCATCTATCTCTTCAGTCTTTAAGGACTTTATATTTAGGACAAGGAGGCACAGATAAATACAACTATTAATCATCACATGGATAATGCAGGTTTACAACAAAAACATGTTACTCACTGCAATGAGCTTTTTGGGTGAAAGGAGACCTGGGTTAATCAAGGAAAGCTTTCTGAAGGTGGATTTGGACTAGGATTTAAGAGGAATAAGGGGGCTATACTTGAAGAGGGATCCTGGTAAACCACAAGTAAGTGATCAAGATGGTGCCAGGAAGCTGTGTCATGTGAGGGACAGTTGAGGACTGCTTAGCCTGTAGAAAAGAAGACAAGATTTTGATCTTTGGATATCGGAAGGAAGGTTGGGGAGAGGAGTCATTTTGTATAATTTCAACATCCCTTTAAGCTCAAAAAATATATGATACTAGATGAAGAATGTAGCCTCTGGCAGTGCTAATGATTGGCAGTTGGATGTCAGAGCTTAGAAGAGAACTAGGACCAATTTGGGGAGGGAGGGAGTTCTCACAGGGGGTGGAGTTCAGTTTGAAGGAAGAAGAACTCTTTAGAAAGATGAACGCTATCCCACAACAGAACGGGCTACCTGAGGGGTGACTAAATGGTTCAGTGTTTAGAATATGAGATCTGGGTTAGGAAAACCTGAGTTTGAATCTGCCTTCAGATACTTCATAGCTGTGTGACCCTGGACGAGTCATTTAACCTCTGTCTGCCTCAGTTTCCTCATTTGTAAAATTAGGCTAATAATAGCATCTCCCTCACAGGGTTGCTGTGAAGAACAAATGAGATAATATTCATTAAAGGCTCTGTAAACCTTAAGGTGTTGTACAAATGCTAGCTATTGGTATCATCACTGTCATTACTACTGTGATTTTATTATTTTCTCTCTCTTATTGGGAGTGTTCAGGTGGAGGCTAGATGATCACCTGTCAGGGAAGATATCAAACAGAGGTTCTTAATACTTTCTAGGTCATGCCCACCCCTTTAGCAACCTGTGAAGTGGACACAATTATTATCCTCATTTTACAGATGAGAAAACTGAGGCAGACAGAAGTCAAAGGACTTGTCCAGGTAACATAGCTAGTGTGTATCTGAAGTCAGATTCAAATTCAGGTCCTCCTGACTCCAAGTCTCCTATTCTAAACACTGTCACCACTTAGCCAACCTTTTTTTTCTCAGAATGTTTTTCAATGCATAAAATACACAGAATCACAAAGGGAACCAATTATACTGCAATGGTTTTCAAAACATAGGCTCACTGACTCCAGGCTAAGAACACTGGATATAGAGATGGTTCTTGAATGGAGTGGGGTGGGGGAAACATTCTTTAAAATCCCTTCAAACTCTGAGATTCCATGTACTATTGATTTTATGGAAGGAGGCAGAAAGCTAGCAACTCCAACTCCTTCATTTAACTTACTCCAAATCCAATCTTCTACACCTTCCTGCCTCTTAAGGGGAATGCTTTGCTAGGTTAGATCAAAGTAAACCAGAGCCAGGGAGCCATGTTGGCCAGTGAGATTGAGACAAGGCAATCAAGAGTGAAAGTCACTCTACAATAATCTGCCTAGGAGTTCCAAGGGAGGCTACCAGGAGACATTTTCAACAGCTGAGTTCATTGGACTAGGAATTCAAGATGACCTGGGGCTGGAGATGGAATGGGAAATGAGGCACTCTATGGGAAGGACCTCCTCAAGGTCCTGGTGGGTGTTCACTGTAGCCCGGGGAAGGATTTATGGCTAGAGGGGGAGGTCACTGAGAGAGGTTATGCTTGGTAAGTTTATTGGTATTTTTACAACTCATAGAATAATACCATAACCTGTTGTCAGAGGGAGAAGGAAGGGAAAAAATTGCTTTGAATCTCCATTTTAATTTGTTTTCATCTGGACCTGTGATTTCATCAATATAAGAACCTCCCTGTGAAGAAGCTCCCTTCAGTGAGGTGGTCTTGTAATTTGTGGTACTGGAGAGTTGCCTGGGACCCTGAGAAATCAAGACACTTGCCCACGCTAACCACACAGCCATGCTGGTGGAGGTCATAAAATCCATGTGTAATAATTTGTCCCAGAGTACTCAGCGAGCTGTCGAGAGGCCTCTCAAGGCTGAGTTAGGTGGTCCTATCTACTTTACCATCCTACCTTTCTTCTGCTTCAGATTTAAAAAAAAATTATCTTCACAGAATGTGAGCATACCACAGTCTGAGGAAGCCACAGAGATGAGTTAGCTTTTATGTAGTGTTTTAAGGTGCTTTTTAAAAAAGCATTTTGCATACCTTATCTAACTTGAGGCTCATAAAAAACCTGAGGGGGTACGTACTACCGCTGTTATTATACCTGCTCAATGGATGAAGAAACTGAAGCTTAAGTGACTTGCCCTGGCCATACAGCTTGTAAATGACTGACATGGTATTTGATCCTAGATCTTTCTAACTCCAACGGTACGACTTTTGCCTGCAGATGAGGAAAAAAGACTTGAACAGCCAAAAGGAATTACTCAGCGTCACACTGGCGGGTGGCAGAAAGGTGAAGACTAGAGCTTGGCACTCATTGTCCTCTACAAAATAAGGAGAGTGGACAAAATGAACTCTAAGGTCCTTCCAGATTTCCTATCTTCTAAGTGACTTAATAATCTGCTTTTTAAATGTGACTTTTCTTGGTAAAGACTTTTTTTAATGACTTGATTATAGCATGTATCAGAGAGACATGATTTGTTACTAAATATCAATTGTAGTGACAGTATCATTGAGTTAATAGTTTCTTTGCTGTGTGTATCCACTTTCTTTTCTTTTCTTTTCTTTTTTAAATTAGCCCTAAGGAAGAGTGAGACAGTGGAAAAATACTGGGTTTGGAATTAGAGGCCCTGGGTTCAAATTCCAAATCTGTCATTTCCTTATCTGTATGACCTTGGGCAAGTTGCTAGCACTTTCCGAGTCTCCATTCCTTCATCTGTAAATTGAGGAAACTAGGTGACTTCTAAGGTTGCTTTAAATGTTTGGCATGTTTACTTAACAATAAACCAAGCCAGACTTTTTAAGACATGAGGTCTTTGGTGGAACATAATCTTCAAAAAACCTGTTAGGACACGTAGCATGAGAACATGTCATGGAGAACAGGCCAGGGGGTTATCTCCTTTTGGATACCATGGTAAAAACATTCGTGACCATAAGCATTTTTCCATGGAAAAATGTGATTATGTCAGGTGAGGGAAAGGTTTATTAAGAGAAATGAGCACTTGACCCTAGAAACTCTTAGAAAAAACAAAGAGTGATAGTGTAATGTAACAGAAAGATCTTTGGTCTGACAGGGGGCCACTCTTCTATTAACTTGCTATATGACCTTGGCAGTGGATAGAGCACCAGGGCAAGAGTCAGGAGAACCTGGGTTCAAATCTCACCTCAGACACTTGACACTCACTAGCTGTGTGACCTTGGGCAAGTCACTTAACCCCAACTGCCTCATTCTGGGTCATCTCCAGTCATCCTGATGAATATCTGATCACTGGAATCAGATGGCTCTGGAGGAGAAGTGAGGTTGGTGACCTGCACAGCCCTCCCTTACTCAAAACAAAGTCAAGTGCAAGCCATGTCATTATTTCTCTGATGGCATGGTCTTCTTCAGCAGTGAAGGATGAACGTACATATGACCTTGGACCAGTACTATCCATTCTCTTGGGAATCATGTATAAAAATGAAAGTGTTAGATTCCATGATCACTAGGGTCCCTTCCTGCTCAAAATCAGAAATTCTGTGTTCTCAGATGCTGTTTTGGTCTAACTTTCTGTGGTTCTATAAAATGGTGGGACTTGGCAAGGCTTTGGAGATCCACAAAGAATTGATCTATTGAAGTACAATAGGAAAAGTACTGAATATGGAATCAGGGGTCCTGAGTTCAAATCCTGGTTCTGTGTGTGATACCAGTGAGACTTTGGGTAAGTTGCTTTTCCCTTTTTGACCTCAGTTTTTCCCTCTGAAAAGTGATAGGATTGGACTAGATGTCCTTCAATGTCATGTCTAGTGCTAAATCTATGCTTCTATGATCCCAGCACCCTCTGGCTCCAAATTTACATGGGGAGATACCCTCTAACTGGACTCCCTGTTCTGAACAGATGGAGGGCTGAGAAGTCTCTGGATCCCATAACAGAAGAAGGATTGGTTAAGAAGTGAGACATTAATCCATTCTCTCATCCTAAAGGACTCCAAAGTAAACTTCCCAAAGCCTTGGCCCATTTTCTCACCTTACAACATCCACAGATGCTGCACCTGATTTGAAGAAATCAGTGGAGCTTTCGACCTCGGCAACATTGGGCAAAATCCTCTGCCAAGCATCCTGAAAGGCAAGGTCAGACAAGAATGCATCTAGCTGGGTGTCCAGCTGCTCATGCATCAGTACATATGTGGGCTTTGGTGCACTGGGAGAAGCAAAGCGATTGGATGGACTGGAACTGAGAGATGGAGTTGGAAAAGGGGAAGAAAAGAAGAAAAACCTGCTCACATGACCGCCTTCCCTTCAATTAGTCTTTGGCACAAAGACCTGCCTTGCTGGCCCTGCTAGTCTTTGTCTATTGTCATCTGCCTCCTGGTTCTCCAATCTTATTACCCTTTCTGCCTCAACTGCTTCCTTTGCTACAGTTGGGTCAGGCTCTTCACTGTTCTTAGCCACCCTGAGGACATGAAAGGGAAATTCTTCCTTCTGTGCCTTTATCAGCTTCCTGGGCTCTTGGTTCATGCCCTCATCACTGTTCCAGGCACTCTTCCTATCTAAGCTGCAGTTCCTCTGCAGGGTTTGGAGTTAAGACTGCTTGAGGCCATAATGATAAGCCCCAGAAATAGCCTGGGCACCCATCCCAAGGGACAATAATAGAAAATAATAGAAAAAAGGGCAGGGTTGAAGGATATAATGAAAGACATTTCTTCTTGTTGAATCATTTCAGTCATGTTGAACTCTTTGTGTCTCCATTTGGGGTTTTCTTGGCAGAGACTGGAGTGGTTTGCCATTGAAGGTCTCCAGCTCATTTTACAGATGAGCAAACTGAAGCAAACAGGGCTAAGTGACTTGCCCAGGGTCACATAGCTATGAAGTGTCTGAGGCCAGATTTGAACTCAGGAAGATGAGTCCTCCGGATTTCAGGCTTGCTACTCTTTGCACTGTGCCACTTCTCTTTTGTTACTCCCACTGCAATCACCCTTCTTCTCTGTTCTGGGCTACTACAATAGTTTAACTGGTCTTCCTGCCTCCAATCTGGACCTCCAATTCTGTGCCCCCACCCCCACATAATCTTCCAAGTGTATCACTGCAATCATGCTATTATTCTACTTAAAATGTTTAATAATTTCTCATTGTCCACTTCATACAGACTGGTCTGGCTCCAGTCCACTTGCTCAGCCTTATCTTTTATTCTTTCTCCATCTTCTTTTTTTTTATTCAAATGAAACATCTTCCTCTCCCATTGTCATCTTGCCCTCTTGCTCTATGCCCCTTCTCATGCTGTCTCCCGTGTTTGGAACAGACTATTCCCTTATTTCCCACCCCACATCTGTTGGAGTCCTTTCCTTTCTTCAAGACCCACCTCGGACACTACTTCCTTTATGGAGCCTTCCTTGATCAGCCCCATCACTACCCTTAGCTGGAAGTGACTTTATATTTCCCAGACCATTTTACTTGGACCTTTGAGCTATCTCATCCTCCTTTCTATCATAATCTTACTTATTTGTTATCCACCACAATGTCAGCTTTCCACGATTTCTCATTTTCTTCTCCTAATCTATGAGGTGCTATTAGACTGTGAGTTTCCTGAGGGCAGTCACTGAGGCCAGGCTATTTTTAACCATGGTATTCCCAACAGCTAACATAGTGCTTTGCACATAGTAGATTCTTTGTAACTATTTATTGAATTTTGTTGAAATAGGGCCCTATTGTCTGGGAGTAACAAGACAGAGAGAAAGAGGTGCAAATTCTCCTCACCCGAATGGCCTCTGCAGTGACCAGCTCCTCTTCAGTCAGCTCCAGGGTGGTACTGTCTGCTGATTTGAAGAAGTGAGATGCTGGGATCATTTTGCCATCTTCTAGCTGTATGTTTTTCACCACCAGCTGCAAAGGGCACAATTCTGGCATTTACTCCTCTTCTATCTTAATTTGAATCACCTGGTCCTTAATTATTATTCCTCATCTGATATAAATATCTCCTGGTCTATACACCAAGAATGCCCTCCTCTCCTCCTCATCTCACATCACTTAGTCATCTTTTCACACTGTCTCCTACTTTACTCTAGTTAACCAATCAATACACATTTGTTAAGCATCTACCTATGTGCCAGGGGCTGATGAAGAGGTCATCTTTCTTATCTACTCCAACCCCTCTATATGCATCCTTGATCCCCTCTCCTCTTCTCCAGTAAATTGCCCCCATTATCATCTGCACCATCTTTCTTTACTTCAATCTATTCACTGACACCTTTCCTGCTATCTATAAACATGCCCATGTCTCCCCTCATGCTTAAAACATCTTCACTTGATTTTACTGTTCCTTCTAGCTATCATTCTCTCTGTCTCTGTCTCTGTCTCTCTGTCTCTGTCTCTCTATCTCTGTCTCTGTCTCTCTGTCTCTCTCTGTCTCTGTCTCTGTCTCTGTCTCTGTCTCTGTCTCTCTCTCTCTCTCTCTCTCTCTCTCTGCATGCTACATAAATGGAAAGATTTCTGATTAGCTAAGAATGCTCAGTGTAATACTGAGGAACTTCTCTAAGGGACTTAACCTTAGTTGACTGTAGAAACTTTGAGAGAGAGCCTCCAAGGAGGCAGCTGAGAGAGAGAGAGATGAGATGTCAGTGGTATACTGGAGACCTCAGAGCCATGGACATGTATGAGAGACTAGTCTCATTCTATCTATATCTACCTTGTGAGTTCAATTATTATCTCTGTTTATGATTTCCATGTCTATAAAATACAATACAAATCTCTCTTCTGAGATACTACAATAGTCTTTGGGGCATCTTAAGCTCAAAGTAGCCCAAAGAGAACTCCTAACTTAACTCTCACCCCAACCCTTCCCTTCTTCTCAAATTCCCTATTACCATGAAGGGCATTACCATCCTCTGAGCTGTTCATGCTTGGAATCCTCCTTGACTATTCTCCTTTGCCCCACATATCCAATCAGTTCCCAGTCTTGTTATTTCTAACTTCTTTTCATCTCTGATTTATGTCGTCTTATTTTCATTCACACCTCTATCACCCTAGTTCAAGCCTTCATCATTCTTGCCTAGCTTATTTCAAAAGCCATCTCACTGGTGTCCTTTAGTTAGTAGGTGGTGGGTCTGGCATTTAAACATAGGCCTTCTGTCTCTAGTATCCCTTTCCACTATCCTGATTTTCCTTTCCTTCCCCTTGATTCTCACTCTATGTAGTAAGAGACTAGACACATTACAGGTACCCAGGAGAGACCTGTGGGAGCCCTTAAACAAATTCTTCAGCATATATCTATGGGAAGTAAATCCTAGAACAAAGGCAGAAAACCACTGAGTAATGCTACCCACCATTTTGCCATCATTTCCAAAGAGGACAAGTCCCATTTTGGCGACAATGCCTGGCCGACTTGCTCCTGGGATGTCCAGCATGTCTCCCTCTGGCACAAGACCATTGTCATTAAGAGTTGATCCAAAAAATGTCAGCTTCTAGGGGAGAGAATGAATCAAGGCATGAAGAGTGAGATCTGTCATTTGAAGTTCTGGAACAGATTCAGAAATAGCTGCCACAGGCTCATGCAAAATGTCAGCCAGATGTGGCCCTGTGAGGTGGGAAGAGCCCTGACCTGGACGTTTAAGTCCCAGCTCTGCCACTGATTCACTGTGCAAGGGATTCAGTTTCCTCATAGTAAAAATGAGATGATTTAAAAAATGATAATAGGAGGGTAGGTATTCTATATTTCACAGTGAATACCGTTGTTAAAAAATATGGGAGTTTGTCTAAACACCATGTAATTACATTGACCAGGCTTGGCCCTGATAAAGAGTTGAGAAAATGTACCTCACTCCCTTCTTAGCAAAGGCCAGACCTAGCCCTGAGTCTCTGAAGAGGCATTGCCTCAGACAAACTGAGACCTAGGAAAAACCTTAATTAATAGAAAAATCAAGGTCATTCGCTGCATCCTGGGCCATCGCCACCTATCTGGACTTTTGTCTTGCCACCTGACTCCAATGACTCTGGAGGAGAGAGTGAGGCTGACAACTTTGTGCAACTCTGCCTCACTTAAATCCAATTTCCATGCAAGTCAAAACATCATCCTTGCAATGTCATTGGATCTCTTTGAGAACAAAGGATGAACATTAACAATAGCAATAGCAAAAAAAAGCCAGAGAATGTTGTATGTGCATGTACGTGTATGTACACACATGTGGACTGACAGCATGGCATAATAAACAGAGAGATGGCCTCCAAACCAACAAGGCCAGAGTCAAGAGTCTCATCTAATTCATATCGACTGTGTCACCTGGGCAAATCGCTTAAGTTCTCAGGTAGCTCCCAAAGACTGTACCTTGCAGTGAAGGTGTCAACCTGCATTAGGAGAGGAAGTTTCCTCTTCTGGGAATTTCCTACGGCAATGAAATCCCAGATCTAAGCCTCTATCGCTTTGGGTGTGGAATATTGTGGAATCTGTCAGTTACAGATAAAGTTTTGGTTGGTCTTGCTGAATTGCCTTTTTCCCTTTTTAAAGCTTTTGTATTACAGGATTCTAATGGAGGGTGGGAGAGATGGTAGGAGAGAAGGGTATTTTCAGAAATAAAGGTAACATAAAAATAAAAGAAATAAATAAAAATGAGAGTTTTAATTTAAAAAAAAATTTTGAGCCAAGAATCAGTTTGGCTTTATGGAAAGCACTGCATGATTTTCCGACTTGAAAAACCTTAAAACACCATTTAAATGCAGCAAGATTCAGTGGAAAAAATGTTGGATTTGGAGTCAAAAGGCCTTGCAATGCCTGGTGCATAGAAGGCACTTAATAAATGTTTATTGGCTGAAAAAAAATGATAATAACTCTTATGTGTATAGTGTTTTACAGCTTACAAAGCTCATGGCAACCTATGAAGCAGGAAATGTAATTATTATTATGTAAGTAGAATATAAATTCCTTGAAGCCCGGGACTGTATCACTTTTATGTTCAAACCCCCAAGGATAGTAGGTGCTTAATAGAAACTTATTGATTATTATCTCCATTTTACATATGAGGAGACCAAAGCTCAGGGAGCCAAAGTGAGCTGATGAGGGGCGTACAGGGGTCCAGTTTTGGAGCTGAGATTTGGACTCACGTGACTTGGAGCTCTTTCCTGTGCAACATGAACTCTAGCTTATGAGAGTTTAATGAGACTGAATTCCTGTTGCATCCCACTTGGTTAGACTGGAACCTGGCATTAACCCACACTGAACCCACTTTGTGACTATGACAGTCATTGCTAGCTAACTTCCAAGCTAGGCTTGATTTGAATTGGCCATTCCAAATGGCTTCCTTCCACATCAAGATCTGTCCTGTGCTATTGGAGTCCTAGACCCGTTTCTCCTGGTTATCTTTCCCCGCCTCCCTCAATGCCTCCTTCTTGTTTTCTTTTTCAAACTCTCTGAACCTTACGACTTTCATTGGATTTACCATTATTTAGCTGACTCCTGCTTGCTCTCTGTTCCTGTGTGGACCCCATCTACTTTCTCAATTCTTTGCTATCCATCCCCTGGTATGACACATAGATTAAAAAGGGGAAGATAAAACAGGGACTAAGGACAGGTCCCTAACATGCCTACCTGCCCATTGACCTCTGTCCAGGCTCCAGGAACCTTGTCATTTCCTCGAATCCAGTTGTGGATGGCTTCGGCTGGCTGGTCCCAGTTGATCTGTAGAGACCATAGTAATAATTCACATTTGGATGAATTTGAAGGATTGCAAAACACCTCCCTCCAAACATTGCTATGAGACAAGTAGTATAAGAATTATGATCTCCATTTTTGACAGGGAGTAAACAGAGGCTCAGAGAAGTAAAACTACTTGTCCATGGTCACACAACTAATAAAGTGTTGGAATCAGGTGTGAGGTCAGGTCCTCAGCCTCCTTAATCTAGTGTTTTTCCCTGTTTGACACTATCTTTTTTAATACCCTGAGTGCTTGGCTAATCTTTAACCACTCCTGAGTAAAACCAAAGGTCACCCCCAAGGAATCAGAAGATTATACATGTGGAGCTGGAAAGGACCTTAGAAGTCACTGAGTCCAATTTTCTCATTTTACAGATGAGGAAACTGAGGCACAGAGAAGTTTAAGTCCATGACCCATTTCTTTTGAGGCTCAACATCTAACTCTGAAGTTTCTCTACCATGACCCTAAGTGTGTACCTTCTCATTCCATCCCTAACTCTAACATTTTCAGCTTTCTTTCATGTTTTGTCTTTTCCCATTAGAATATAAGCTTCTTGAGGTCAAGGATTTTTTCCCCTTATATTTATATTCCCAGTGAATGGCACATAATAAGCCTTACTAAATACTTGTTGTCATGTTGGTCTCACTGTCAGCAAGTGCTTGAGGCTGGATTTGAACTTGGGTCTTCCTGAGTTCTGGAAGTCCAGCACTCTATCCAGTGTACCACATAGTTGCTTCTAAGTGGGTTGAACATCTTCACTCCCTATCCCAACCTTAGATGCTAACCATAGGCATAAGGATATGGTGGATTGAGGGATGTGGAAGGGAGTAAATGGCTGGCTTGGAACAGTTTCCATCCTTAGAGAGCCTGCAGTGCTTTGTGGTAGAGAGACTGAGCCAGCAATTCTAGTACCACTCACAATGCAACCTTGGCCAAGGTCAATTCTCATCTCTTGGGGCCTCAGTTTCTTCATATGTCAGATGAGTACCATAGCTTCTGCTTGACTTCTTGGACTAATATAAGGATCTAATGAAATAATGCAGAGGTAACAAGTGCTAGGTCCTTCCTTGCCATTTAATGACTCATGAGAATTGTTATGGTGGCCATACAAGCCAAGGGCTGCTAGAAGCACACAGTGAGCCTGAGGCAGGATTGGGAGCTAATTGGTTAGATAGCTCACTGCTCAGGATGACTTGAATGAGGACACCTCATTGTTCAAGGGAACTAATTGGGATAGAATCATATGACTGCGCCAGTTACTGAACTACTTCAGAGTGTCCCCTTGGCTAGAACATGCCCCTCCCAGGTGCCAAGATTTGTGGTCACTGTAGCTGAGTCCAAGCCAGGAATTTTCCCGAAGCTCATTATGAGCTCTCCTTTCTCTGAGTATGGGGGAGAGGGCTGGATTTGGGGTCAGGAGCCTTGGGTTCAGATCCAGTCCTTGATAACAGTCACAAGTTGTGTTTTCTTCTTTTGGAAAGGCCTCGTTACCCTAATCAGTAAAACAGAGTAATAAAACCTACCCTACGTTATCCCGGCGCTAATGCTTTTTCTTCGAAACTGCTTTCTCTTTATACATACGTTATGCATAATTTATACATTTGTATGTATGTATAACGTATATACACTTACGTATACACTATAATTTGTACATTATATATAATTTCCATTATACATACTATATATATATTTTCTATGTATAGTTAATATACCCATTAGAATATAGTCTCCTTGAGGGCAGGGACTGTGATTTTGCCCTTCTTTGTATACCCAAGTCCTTAGCACATTGTCTGGCACATAGTAGGGACTCAATAAATGCTTATTTAAAAACATTGACTACTTCACAAGGTTGCTGTGGAAATGAAACAAGAGAAATGTTCTCTATTAAGGCTATATCCGTGTTGGCCATTATTAACCCCCTCATTTCATAAATGAGGAAACTGAGGCTCAGAGAGGTTGGGTAACTCGCCTATGGTCACACACGCGATGTGTCAGAGCTGAGATTTTTAACCCAGGTTTTCTGGGCCCAGTGTTCTTTCTAGTATACCAGGCTGCCTCCTCTGTGCAGAGGCACAGACCTGACAGAAGATGAACAATGGGCTGGGTATCTTGTAGACACTAAATCAGCCAACAAACATTTTTAAAGCACGTAGGATGTGCTCAGAATTTCAATAAGCACTAGAGACACAGAGACAAAAACAAAACAATCCCTGCCTTCAAGGGGCTGCCATTCTAAAAAGGGAGACAACATGCACACCTATAAATGAGGACACACAAAGTGAATGCAGGCAGCTAAGGCAGGAAAAGAGGATATGAGCCACCAGGGGAAATCAGGAGACACTTCCTACAGAGGGTGGTGCTTGAACTGAGCTTTGAAGGAAACCAGGAATTCTGAGAGATGGAGGTGAGGAAGAGTGCACTCTAGGCATGGGGCACAGCCAGTACAAAGGTATGGAGATGGGAAATGAAACATCATATATGCATCATACTAGAGTAGTCTAGTATGGTTGAATTGCAAAGAGTACAGAGGAGAGTCATGTGTACTGAAACTGGAGAGGTAGATCAGGGCCAGGTTGTGAAGAGTTTTAAATGACAAAGACAGAGATTTTCATTTGATTCTAGAAGCAATAGGGATGTGTGTGTGTGTGTGTGTGTGTGTGTGTGTGTGTGTGTGTGTGTGTGTATGGTTCAATACAAACCTATCACTGTTACCAAAAAGACACAACACTTGCTGTGTCTTGTGATGTCTTTCTGAAGATGTTAACAGCAGCATTACCCGAACAGATAAAGATCAGGTAGAATGAAATGGGAGATAGACTTTCTGACCTTAAGGAAATGAGGAGGCTTCCTGTCTTTCCCCTCTCCCCTGCCTTGAAGAAAAGAAGGCACTCATTGGAGTTGTATAGCTCTAATCACAACTGAGCCTCCCTCTTAAGATGGGCAGGTTTCTTTTCTTTGGTGTGGGGGAGACAATGAGTTCTGCTTTGGACAAGCTGAACTTAGTCCTATTAGCTGACTGCTCCTTTGGCCCTTACCTTGGCATTTTCCTTCTTCTGTATTCCTTCATATGTTGCCCCCTCTTCAGTCTGAGGTATTTTGGGGGCCTTCCCCTCAGTGATTAGTCTTACTGCCTCCACCTGAGGAGAAATAAGCAAGGTCACAGTGGCTTTTCCATGGGCATAGCTCATTTGTGTATAGGAGGGGTATTTCGAAGCCAAACTCCCATCCACTGTTACTTTCTTTACAGATGACTGTCCAATCTCTCTCCTTCAAGACTTCCAGTGATAGAAGTCTTGAAGTGATAGGGAGGACAATACCACCCAAGGCAATCCTATTCCATCTTTGGGCAACTCAGATTGTTAGAAAGTTGATTCTTATGCTGAACCCAAATCTGTCAAGCTGGATATCCCTATTTATCCTATTCTGTCCTTTGGAACACTTAGTCTACTTCTTCTCCTATTCAAAATTCCACCAATTAGTTGGAGAAAAAGATCATTTCCATCTTAAAGTCTTTTCTTCTCCAGGTTCAACATCTCCAAGCAGAGTCTTCAATCATCCCTCACAGGACATGGCTCCAAATTCTAACCAGTCTGATTGCCCTTTTCTAGATGCCTTCACTTTGCCAGACACATTCCTAAAATGTAACATGGAGAAGGAGGTGTGATAGACCAGCTGTAGTTTGACCAGGGCTGAGGACAGCAGGATTACTACTCCCTCATTCCAAAGTTCTGTTAGTTAAAAATCTAACAGTTTGAGCTGTGCAGCATTGGCATGGCACATCTCAGAAGGTAATAAGTTTCCCATCACTGGAGCTATTAAAGGAGAGGATGGAGATCTTGTGGGGAGGATTTCTACAGTCACAGGAAGTTGAACTAAACGGCTTCTGAGGTCCATTCCAATGATTTTATGATTCTGTAATATACAATATTAAATAATATGCCAGAGAGGCACAGAGGGCTATGTGAAATCTAAAGGGTAATGATTGAACAAGGGAGATCAGAGAGGTCTAAGGTCCTGTACGCTTTTTGAACAATCAGATCACATGGGCTCAGAAAGAAGTTTATACACTGGAAAAATCACTTGGTAACTCCAACCTTTCATACCATGAGCCCAAGGACAAATGACTGGACTGCTTACAAGAAACAAGGGAGGTCCCAAGGAGGATCCATGGCATAGTGGAGCCTCTAGATTCAAAAGGACTTGGGTTCCAATATGGCCTCTGATGCTACTGCCTGTGTAACATTGGGAAAGTCACTTAAACTCTCTGAGCCTCAGTTTCCTCATCGGTAAGATAAAGGAGCTAGTCTTTGATATCCCCTCTAGTTCTAAATATGTCCTTCTATGACTAAAGCGCTCTCATTTTACAGGTAAGGAAACTGAGACCCAGAATGGTTAAGTGACTTTCCAAAGGTCACAAAACTGAAAGCTCAGTTTTCTTTGAAATCAATTCCTTTGACTCTGAGGTCAACACTCTTTCCACTGTACCAGGCTGCTTCCAATAATCATGATTATTGCCATTATCAGAATAGCCCCACAAGTTTTCACAAGAATATCTGGGGATTCATGGAGATATAAGAAATGCCACAGGGGAGCAGACCAATTGTCCATCCCAAGGCATACCTTGCTATCACTGGTAGTGGCCAGCAGGTCAGAGGCCTGGCTGGAGTGGGATCCCTGTGGACCTTAATGTCCATCTTGCAGAGTAGAGTAGGTTGTTTTCACTCAGGATGGAAGTTGTTTCAGGAGGAAGCTGACCTCAGTAATTACCATCCCATGGCTGAACAAATTGTAGCGCATGAATACAATGGTATATTCTTGCATTGTAAGCAATTATGAATATGAGGAATTCAGAAAAGTGTGGCATAGCTTATATGAATTGGTTTAAAATGAAATAGATCATGGAAAACAATGTATAAACTACAATAAGGCAAACATAAAGAGCACTAAATGAAGCCCAACACTGTATGAGTGTAATGACCAGTGCTGGCCCTGGAGAGGAAATAATGAAATGCCCCTCCCTCTTTTTCTTAGAGAGATGGGTGGGATAGGGTGCAAGGGTATATAGGATGGTGTATACACTGTCAGACGTGGACTGTGCCACTTGATTTTGATTTACTGTTTTTTCTTTGTCAGAAGGGAATTTCATTTAGTTTGGGATGGAAAGTGGGGTATATATCTAGAAATGATTATTTTATTTGTTAAAAGTATCAATAAAACTTTTCTTTGAAAAGAAAAGAAATTACCATTCCATTGACCCCTTCAGGGAAGAGGAACCGATTGTAGAGTGAGCTCACGGTGTCATCAGGCAGAACTTTACACTCCTTCTGGAGAAGGATGTCTCCTGTGTCCAAGCCGTCATCTGCCCAGAAGACAGTAAAGCCTCCTTTCTGATCCCCATGGATCAGGGTCCTGGGGACAGGAAGGACAACAGCTCATTTTAAGTTTTACAAAACACAATTTTAATACAACCCTGACAAGCTGGACAAATATTATTATCCTGATTTTAGTGATAACGAAACTGTGTCCAGAAGAGGGCAAGCAGGATGCTAAGAGGAATGGTGTGTCATTCACATGAAGAGATTGGCTAAAAGGATCAGGGATAGTTAGTCTGTAGAAGAGAAGAGCTGGGGAGCTTGGTAACTCTCATTAAGTATTGGAAAGTGGTCCTGGAGAAGAGAGACTACCTTTATTCTGCTTGACCCCAGAAGGTGAAACCAGGAGTGGTGGGTGCCTGGTACACTGTAGGCACTTTTTAACTTTTGTTGATTGACTGATGGGTGGAAGCTGTAGAGAGGAAGGTGATTTAAGCAGGCATGGATGGGTTGAGACCTGCATCATTGATGGGACTAACCACATCGAGGAGACCCCAACTCCAGTAAAGTTCTTGCCAAAGAGAACTATCCCAAAGTGGAATAAGCCTCCTTGGGAAGCAGTGGGTTTCCACTCAAAGTTCTCAAGCAGAGACTGGCATTTGTCCATTTAAGAAGGGATTAATGCTCAAGTATAAATTGGACCAGATGATCTCTGAAGTCACTTCCAACTCTATCTCACTCCATCTATTCAGTGGGGGATGTAAGAGCCAGATCTACTTGGGAGGGAGAGGTATGGGCTAACTTTTGGCCTCTACCCAACTCCTATTCTCTTACCAATTGATGGCTGAAGCTCCCCGATGACGGGGCAGGAGTGATGGGTGGTAGATGATGGAACCATGTTCAGGTGCATTGATGACCTCCATGGGGATGAACTGACTACAGAAGGGTAGGACATTCAGCTGGGCTCCCAGAGACTTGTATTGCTCAACCACCTCGGGCAGGGCCTTCCCTTTCACCCTCCATCGGGGAAATTTGAACACGGGCACATGGTCCTTCTCTGCCTCCAGGGCTGTGGAAGACACAGAGGGATGAGGGTCTGCTCTATTGTTTAATTTTCTTCTTTCCTTTTCTTCTCTTCTATCTTCATCCTTTCTTCCTCTTCCTCTCCTCTGAAAAAGTCCTTTTGTGTCTCAGGACAGGTGTAGCCATCTCTGGATTAGCTAAGCACACTGGCATGGGATACCAAACACAGCACCTCCTCCATCACAGAGAGATCAATACTCCTCTTCTTACTAGATGCTACATCCAGCCACTGTCCCCATCTCTGCTCTTTCCGTTAGAGTTTTCTGAATTATTATTCTATTATACCTATTATAATATTCTATCTACATATTCTTTTATTCTATCTTTTAATTAAATAATCCATCTGCTTTTCCTCCCATCATGAATCACCTGTCTAAGCTTGCTGCTTGACACCCCTTACTAAGGACACCCTCCATCCTCTTGCTGGGGTAGTCACCCACCTCCTGTATCCTGACCTTTCAGTTGGTAATTATTAATCTATCTAGACGGCCTCTCATTGTCTGCTGCTAAAGATTTTCCTGGTTGCCACCCTACGCTGCTGGGTCTGCCAAGCCTTCCAAGCCTGGTTACAGCTGGTCTGGCTGGTTTCTCAGCTGACTGAGGCCTAGTTTTCCCATGATTCTGATATCTAGTCTAGGCTGTCCCTTGCCAGTCCGGAAGACACAGCTCATTTCCCGTTGGCAAACATTGGTTAAGAGCCCACTGTATGTGAGGTACTAAGGTTGGCTTACCCAGTGGATCTGCTTTCCCATCCTTATCAGGAATGGTGAATACTCCCACCACTTGATGGCCTTCCTTTCGGAGTCGTGAGTAGACTTCCTGGCCAAACAGGCTCTGACCAATGATGGCTATCCTCATGGTGGTGGCTATGAACCTGGAAGAGCGAAGCCACAGAGTGAAGGCTCCAGAGTAGTTGTGGATAGATATTTATTTATAGGTGTAACCAGCCTCTTAAATCTGAATGATTCGATCAGTCAACAAATACTTCCTACTTGCTATGTGTCAGTCACAGTGCTAAGTAAGGGCTGAAATACAAAGAATGGTCCTTGCCCACAAGGCACTCACCTTCTGAGGGAGACGATGAAAACCACATGCAAACAAGACACATACTGGATACACTGGAGGTAATCTCACAGAGCTTCATTAATTCATTTTGTTTTGACAAAGCAGATACTTCCCAATTGCTGTGGCTCATTCGTATTCAACACTTTGTGACCCCATTTGGGGTTTTCTTGGCAAAGATACTGGAGTGGTTTTCCATTTCCTTCCCCAGCTCATTTTACAAATGAGGAAACTGACGCAAACAGAGTTAAGTGACTTATGCAGGGTCATACACCTAGTAAGTGTCTGAGGCTGGATTTGAACTTAGGAAGATGAATCTTTCTCATTCCAGGTCTGGAGTTCTATCCTGATCAACACTCAAACCACCAGAATTCATATTCCCTGACTAGAGTTCATAATTTTAAAAATTTTAAACCAAACTCCCTAATAGATTGATTGAGACTTATAGTACAGGTCACTTTCTACTTTCATAAAGCAGGGTCTCTTTGTTTTTTAGCAATAAGCAGGGCACACCATCCATTGTATCTGATTTGGATTTACTGTGTTTAACACAGACTTCATTTGTATCCTGGTCATTGTAGGTGGTGTTCCCCACTCTGCATCACTTGCTGTAATTCTTTGAATTTTTCAAATTCGTCATCCCTTATGGCTCAGCAACATTGCATTATATTCATATGCAATAATTTGCTCAGTCATTCTTCAACCATTAGGCATGTTTTTTGCATCCAGTTTTTAAGAAGGAAGGAAACAAGCATTTATCAGATGCCTACCATGTGCCAGGCACTGGACTTAGTGCTTTACAAATATCTCATTTAATTCTCACGACAATTCTAGGAGGTAGGTGCTGTTATTGTCATCTCCTTTTTGCAGATGAGGAAACTGAGGCAGACAAGTTAGCTAACTTGCCCAGCATCATGTGACTACTGAGTGTCTGAGGTGAGATTTGAGCTCAAGTTTTCCTGACTCCGGACCCAGCCTTCTATCCCTTGGGCAACCTAGTTGCCTCTACCTTTTAGCGATTATATACAGCATAACTATGACTATTCTTCTAAAGGAGGGCCTTTTCCTGATGTCATGAAATACTTGAGGGGGGTTTATATGTTAAAGGGCATGAATAGATTAGTAATGTTTCTCATTAATTCCAAAATGTTTTCCAAAGCAGTTGAACCAATAAAGAACTCAATCAGCAGTGAAATAACTTGCCCGTCTTTTCACAGCCCTGTCCTGGCGGCTGCCTGTAGGTTATCTCCACCTGGGCATCCCATGGGCATCCCAACCTCAGTGTCACCCAAATGAAAGTCATTCTGCTCAGCCTGAAGCCAGCCTGAAGCCAGCCTGTCTTCCATACTGCCATATTTTGGCTGAGGGCCTCTGCTCCTATCCCAGCTTTCCCCGTTCAGAGTCATCCTGCCTCTACTCTCCACTTGTTCCCCACCCACCTCCAATCCATCGCCAGGTCTTGCTGATTCCTCGGTCTCTCTAATTCAAGTACTCCTCACCTGTGTTCTGGACCACTGCAATCATTTACTCACTGGTTTCCCTGCTGCCAGTCTCCCTTCTCCATCCTCCACAGGGCTGCCAAATTAAGCATCCTAAAGCACAGTCCTGGTTGTGTCATTGCCCTACTCAAAAACTCCAGTGGATCAAACCTCCCCCAGCCTCCTGCCCACATTTCCAGTCTTACTATGCATCACTCCCTGTCACCTACTCTCTGATCCAGGTAGGCTTGTGCTCTCCCTTCAACCTCACTATCATACTGTCTTCTGTGGAAAGTCAGGTTAACTCTTATTCATGCATGTCTGTCAATGACAGTTCAGTTAGGCATTGCGACCCCTCCCAGGGGAATTACTATGTTAACTGGGGACAAAGTATTAAGTGGAAGGAGCTTACTCAATGATCTGGTTAAACTAGAATTAAGTTCTTTCTGGTTCTAACAACCCATAGTCCCATGAACCTGCTTCTGTCAAGTAGGATTTCAAGTCTACTGGAGCCAAGTAGACTGCTTGAAGGATGGGGACATTTCCAGTGTCCCCTAGAGTCAAAAGAGCTCTTCATTAAAAAAAGATCTGAGTTCCAGTTCCAGGCCCTTTGATAACTTGCTATGAGATCTCATACAAGTCATTTCCTTCCTCTGGCTTTGGGTTACATGAGAGTAACAAATAGATGCCCCCAGATATTCTTCTCTGTAGCAATGACTCCTTGTTCTAGGGTGAAGTTGGTAAGCCCTCACACTCTGTTTCTCATCAGGCCTAGAACTGATTGGAAATGACCCCATTTGCCTCAGGGGACCACTTGTCTTGATAACTTTTCTCTTAACAAGCTTGTCATATAAACATTGCTAGTGTCATTATCCCCATTTTCCAGATGAGGAAACTGTGCGGGTAAGGGATTTGCTCCTGCAGTCAGTAAGAAGCAAAGCTGAGACTAGAATCCAGGTCTCTTGACTCCTAATTGAAATCAAACATTTTTTAAGCACATATTAAGTATACAAAGAAAAGCAAAAAAGCTGGCCCTGCTATCAAGGAACCCCTCCCCCTCATTCTAACAGGGAGACAGCATGCAGAGAACTACATGCGTACTAATGATACATAGTCCAGAAAGTAGAGTCAAAGGGAACATATGGGGGGGGGGGGAGGTAGGGAGAATTAGGTCTCCAGCGGAAGGTGGGATTTGAACTGGGTCTTGAAGGAGACCAGGGAAGCTAAGGGTCACAGATGAAAAGAGAGAACTTTCTAGGCATGGAGTGAGAGGAAAGACAGGGTAGCTAGTGAAAATGCATGGAGGAGGGAGATGGGATGTCCTGTGGGAGAAATAGCAACTAGGTCAATGTAACTAGACCACAGCATGTGTAGATGGGAATAAAATGTAAGAATACAAGGAAGTTAAGAATGGGTCAGATGGTCAGGGGCTTTAAATGACCAAGGAGTTGTTTGATCCTGGAGGTAATAGGGAGCCATTGAAGTTTATTGAGGAGGAGAGTGAAATGGTCAGAACTGTATTTTAGGAAACTCATTGTTGTGAATATCACATTATTCACATCTGAGGGGAGGATGCGTTGGTGTGGGGAGAGAGTTTTAGCAGGGACACCAATTAGAAGGTTATTGTAAGGGTCTAGGTAAGAGGTACAAGTGTGGTGTGAGTGGAAAGAGTGGACAAGAAATGTTGTGAAGGTAAAGATCACAAAATTTGACAACAGACTGGGGTGAGTTCAAGTGAGGAGGTGAGGACATCAAAGTTGTAAGCCTGGGTGACAAAGGATGGTGATATTGGGAAAATTGGGAGGAGTAGAGGATTTTTTGCCTTTTATTTTTCCATCATAGTCATTCTAAAATATTGCTACCACAACACCACCAAATGGGCCTTCTCTTGTACCAAACAGTTAAGCAAAGGCAACTGATATAGTGACCATATCTAACAGAGTATACAGTGTTCCATATCCACAGCCACCCACCTCTCTAGCAAAAGGAGGGAAGTGATTCCTCCTCTCTCTTCTGGGGTCAAGATTGATCCTTACAGTTGTTCCACATCTAGTTTCACTTTTGTGATCTTTGTGATTCCCTTTACTGAACCCACTTTAGTCTGCAGCAGTTCATACCAGTTAGGTAGTACAGTGGATACAGCACCAGACCTGGAGTCAGGAAGATCCGAGTTCAAATCCAGCATCAGACACTTATTGGCTATGTGACCCTGTGGAAATCACTTAACCCTGTTTGCCTCAGTTTTCTCATCTATAAAATGGACTTGGGAAGGAAATGCCAAACCAGTCCAGTATCTCTTTTAAGAAAACCCCAAATGGAATCATGAGGAGTGAGACATGACTGAAACAACTGAATAACAACAACAAATTGAACTGAATTGAGTGATATACTAAGGTAAGAGAGACAACATATTGTGGTAAGAAAATACATGGTTAGAAAAGTGACCTCAAATCCTGGAAAACCTGGGTTCAAGTACCATACATGACATATTCTGACTGTGTGACCTTGGGCAAGTCACCAGAAAACACCCCCCCCAGTACCCCAAGCATCTCTCTAAGACTGTAAGTTGCATTGGAGGAGGATGTAGCTTCACCTGGCAATTCCCTTTATCAATGATATAAGAGATCCAATCCCTATCCCTAGGATTCTTAGTCAAAGTACTTTAAATTCTCTGCTTTATATTCTCTCTAATATCCTAGGAGGAGTAACCTAAAAATTGATCCCATTTCCACTTTATTTTTAAGGTCTATGAAACATTTTCTTCACCCCAACCTCGAAGAGTAAATAGTGAAGGTATTCTCATCCTCATTCAACAGATGAAGAAACTGAGGCACAGAGAGGTTAAATGACTTGCTAAAGTTGGATCCCCTAAATTTATAGCCAACTTTCTTTCCACCACACCATAATCCCTATCAAAGTCATTAATATCTTAGTGTGAATTGTCTCTTTTTGCATGCCCTGTGCTTAGCATGGTGCCAGGCACATAGTAGAAAATAATTTGCTCCAGTGCATCTCTACTGACCACTATAGGCAAAGTGCTATTTCTACCATTAATACCTAAATATACCTGATCCTGACCTGCTGGGAAAACTACAAAAGAGTGTGGTGGAAAATTTTTTTTATAGGGTGGAGCGGAGCTAAATCTGGAGGCACATTGGGATTGGTCAGGAACATGGTAAATTCTGAAATCCAAGTTAATTCAAAATCCACCCAAATTTCAGGAGCAAAGATCCCCCTTGGTAGCAAGTCAGTGCAATATGGACTGTCAGTAGATAGTCAGAAAATGGATTATTTAGAAATAGGGTGAGGGAAAAATCAATAATAAAAACTTCCCCTGAGCACCAGCATGTCATTTCAGTCTGGCACAGATGTAGATGTAGGAAGCCCCAGGGATGCATTCAAGGGACTCAAATATGAAATCAGGGATAAAAATGATGGGACTTATAAAGAAACAATTGAGTTAATGCCCAGTCTTTCTAAAATAGATTACAGTCAATGGAGTAATTTCATTTGTGTTCTCCCAAGCCATAAAGAAGAAGGAATCATCTTTGGCACGGATGGAACACATGGGTTTAAAAGATTAACAACTGTCTTTAGAAGGAATAAGTGGAGAAATCTGATGGGACACACAAAGGCTTTTTGCTATTCAGGTGAGTAAGGGTACAGAGTTGGATTGTGGGACTTAACTGAGACAGAGAGTGGCATTGATAATGGCATAGCATGCCAGAAAATACCTATACGAGGCAGATTTCTTATATGCATATTCTATAGCACCTGGCTACTATTCTTGCAGAAATTCAAAGGCTGGGTCCCTTTGTACAATGCTGAAACTGTATACTCACAGACTTGAGGTTATGCAAATACTTACTCAAGTCATTTGGAAGTCTGCCACAGAATTGCAATCTTACTCCTTAGATTTTGCCTTTCATGCAAAGAAGCAGGTGCCATGAATTGTGTCCATTCTTACTAAGGAACTATATTTTTTCCACTAAGGAAATCCATGCATTTTAATTTGTATACCAAGCCAGTGGTTGATAGGATAGGTCTATGGACTACGTTTCCATGCTAATGTAAATCTATCACCTTGAACCTCTTATAATTCCCTGCAGGAAAGGGGAGGGAAGGGGTGTGAAATCTCCATTTTTCACATTTAATGGAACCAGTACATAGCTATCTCAAATTCAGGTAGTAGAAGTGGAAGCTAATTAGGTGTTAATGTGCGGAATTTGTAAAGAAAAAGTGGATAATGGCATTTGTTATAAAAATAGATTATTGTAGCTTAAAAACTTTAAGAACAGAGATTTATTTGGATATATTCAGTGATATGATACCATGAGTTTTGAAGGTGTTATGGGAAAATGGATGCATTTTAAAAATATATTTTTATTTAACTATGACAGGCAGCATGGCATAGTAGATTAAAAGGATGGCCTTGGAGTCAGAAGGGCTGGTTTGAGTCCTGTCTGACACATCCTAGTTATAGATAAGTCATCTGACATCTCAGTGTTCAGGTAATGAACCCACTGTAAATTTTAGTTTCCTTTTACATCAGTATAAGTGGAGTGAGTTCCCATAGTGGGAATTCTTCAGACAGATGGGATCACTCATCCAGACTAAAAATTTTTAACCAAATTTGTAAAATTATGCATTCAACTTGCGTCAAATTACAGAAAGTTAGTATAATAATTCCTGGAACTCTGATAGAATTAACGATGTTGCTACAGGCTAGCTGTGGCAGGTTTTCCCTCACAAAATTTATATTTGGAAATAAATGAGACCCATAGATGAGATTTTCTTAATATTCACACTAAAATTGCTTTTTTAATATTCTGAACATAAAAGGGACGTAGGGCTAGGGTTATTTGTCTGTCAAATAAAAATCATTTTGAATATTTACTTTAGAAATTAGAATGCTATTTAGAAGAAAATGTGAGTAAAAATTCAAAGTCAGCTTTAAGCTGCTCTTAAGAGTAAAGGGCAAACAGGATTGCAAAGCCAAGAAGTTAGAAGGTAGCTTATTTATTAGCCTAAGAGTAGTGCTTATCCCAATGTAGATCAGCTGAGCTCCCTTATACCCCAGCAGAATGGTGTCTAAGCAGATATTCTAGGAAAAACTGCAAACAATTTGGATGGATAAGATGCTGGAGGGAGACCACTTAAAGATATGTGTGTTTATAGACACAGCCTTCAAGTTCAAAGACTGAAATCAAACTTCCACAAGGCCAAAATTTTTCAAAGGATGCTGATGACATATCAAAATATTGGCATCCTTTGTTAAAAAAACTGAGTGTTAAATTATTTCTCATGTGTTCCCATTATAATCATGAGAATGATAGTTAAATTACATTATTCTTTCTGGAACTTTCAGAGGACTTACTGAACATAGATTCTTTGAAATAGAACTTTTAGGCTGGAAGGAACCTCAGAAATCATAAAATCATAGCTCTAGAACTGAAGGGGTTCTCAGAGGCCACCTAGTAGAACTCCTTGCAGATAGGGAAATTGAGACTGAAAGTCATGACTTATCTAAGGTCACACAAGTAAAGCCACAAAATGAATCCTTCTGCCTCCAGAATATTGTGCTGTTTACCCTGTGTGCCATGCTTAGTTCATTCTTCCCCTTTTACGGAGGAGAAAATGAGACCCAAAGAGACTAGGTGACTAGCATGAGGTCACACCATCAATTAAGTACAGGCCTGGGATTAAAATCTTAGTCTCTTGACATCTAGTTAAGACAGGTATTTAATTCCTCACTGAACTTTTAGTCTGGTGATTTTCATTTATTTGAGTGTAAAAAGCTCAAATTTACAAGTGGAGATGATGTAGTTTGAGAGGCTCAGGGACCCCTTAAGAACTAAAGTACAGGAAAGGGTTGTCTAGAAAGAATTCACAGACTCAAGCATTCTTTAAGTTAAGGTGGCAGAGGTTCATTGTAACACTAATATGACTGACAGAGCTCCTCAAGGAACTTTGCAATTTAACAAGAGTGATGCTAAAGCTTATATAGGAAAAGTAATGGATTATCTGGCAGACATGCTAATTAGGTGATAACATATAAGCTTAGTCACAGTCTTCATTCCCTACTGGAAACTAGGGAAAGGGGTTCTAAGGGATACATTTTTGACCTGTTACGTTTGTAGCAAGATAGCTTTGAGAGTTGATGTCTACAGCTTAACCTCTGAATTGTATATGATAACTGTGGAAATCAATACATGACAATTCTGTGGGTACAGGATAGTACTGTTTTTACAAGGGAAATTCTACAGAGGTCAGCTTGTTCTTGTAAAGGGAGAGATGGTTTGTCTCACTGGGACTCACTCATGATTAATTTTGGGGAAAGGTAGTTTGCCTTACGAGGGCCCACTCATGAATAATTGCTAGCCATAGTGTTTTTGGGCTGGGGAGAAAACTGTCAGGGATAGTGTTTTAAGGATAGGGAGAAATGTGACCTTGAAAGTGGGGTCCAAGCACAAGCACCCAAGAACCCCATCAGAGATATTTATTCCCTTTTACTCATGTATGATGTTCCTAATTTATGTAATTTAAATTGAGCATGTAATCGTAATGGTACTTCAGGATTTTTGTTCGATTATTTCTACAATAAACATTTGTTACTTTGAAGATTTTTACTTCTAAAAATAAATTTTTATCAAATAAAAAAATAGGCTTGTACTAGCATTTCACACCATATACCAAAATAAGTTCCAAATGGAATTTAGAATTATCTTAACATTAAAAATCACAGTATAAAAAAATAAAGGCAAATGGAAGGTTATAACTCTCACAGTTCTGAAAAAGAGAAGATTTTGTTGCCACATGTAGAACAGAAGAAATTATAAAAGATACAATAGGCATTTCAATTGTGTAAAATTTTAACTCATGCACAAACAAAACTAAAGCAGCTAAAATGAAAAGACAGATGGAGAAATCTGTGCATTAAACATCCCTGATAAAAATGACATCCCAAATCTATGGGAAACAGAAACAAAGCTATGAGATTACAAATCATTTTCCTAACAACTAGTGGTCAAAAGATATTAGCAAATATTTCTCAAAAGAAGAAAGTGAACGAGCTAACAACAATTTTCTGAAAAATATTTGTTATTCCTAATTAGAAAATACAAGATCTAAAAACTCTGAAGTATCACCTTATACTCATCAAATTGGCAAAGATGACAAAAAATGGAAAAATTCAATGTCAGTAGATGAAAGTTGGATTAGAGAGTCATCTGGGTGGTTGCCTTCAGGTGATTGATGATATCTGGATCATGGCAGTGTGATCTAGTGGGTTTGAATGCTAGTCTTGTCACGTACTACCTTCATGACCATGAGCAAGTCACTTTACCTTATGAGTCTCAGTTTCCCTACCTGTTACATTGGGCTTCCCTACCTCACAGGATTGTTTTGTGGAAAGCACTTGGCAAATTATAGATCCTTATAAATGTTAAGATGTCCCCATTCCTAGAGACATTCACCTCATGGTAGGGGATTTAATATTTGGCTTGATTTTTCTCTTGGTTGAGTGTTTTCATTCTGTGGGGCTTGATTTCCTCACTTGTGGAACATAGGGGCTGGACTAGATCAGGGATTCTTCAATCATTCTTCAAATACAGACCACCCCCCTGTAAAATTCAACTTGGATGGGAAAAAAATTACACCTTTGTTTTCATAGGCCTTTCCTTTATGACTCTATGAATTTTATTTTGTGTATTTAAAAACATTATTGGCTTGCCCAGATTGCCAAAGGGGTCCAGAACACACACAAAAAAGACTAAGGATTCCTAGACTAGGTTAGAATATGTAGAGCACTGGAGTGTAGCCTGAATCAGATTAAAATGTAATTGGCAAATATTTAACACAACAAACAAAAAGACAATAGAACATGGATGATTTAAAAATGTGGACTTCTAAGGCAATATGTGGCCTGTAGGGATCCTTCTAGATGGTTTAGTGGTCCCCATTTCTCTTTGAGTTTGACAGAATTGGGCTAGATGATGCCTGGACCCCTTATTCTAAGGTTCTACAATGTCTTTTAACCCTTGTGAGTCTCTGGTTCTTCCTCTGTAAAATGAGTATCAGAACTTTTTAACTAGAAGGTACTCTTAGAGATTTTTGTCACTGTTTGAGTTGTTTCAGTTGGGTCTAACCCTTCATGACACCATTTGGGATTTTCTTGGCAAAGATACTGGAGCGTTTGCCATTTCCTACTCCAGCTTTATAGATGAAGAAACAGAGGAAAACAGGATTAAATAACTTGCTCAGGGTCACACAGCCAGTAAGTGTCTAAGGCCAGACTTGAACTTAGGAAGATGAGTCTTTTTGACTTCAAGTCTAGCACTCTGTGTAGTACGGCCCCACCTAGCTCAAGGTTAAGTAATTTGCCAACTAAAGAGGCAATTGTGAGGTGGGGTAGGGAGAAGTATTGAATTTGGAGTGAGTGTGTTTAATTCTGACAGGTTCTGGCTAGTTAGTGACTTTGGGCAGCCTCTCTGAGCCTCAATTTCTCCCTCTGTAAAAACAAGAATAATAACTCTGTACAATATTCTTTACTGGGATGTTTTGAAGATCTAATAAAATCATGTAAAATACAATGATATTATTACCTAAGGCTAAGATTTGATTCCAGGTTCTTGAAATCTAATTTGTTCGACTCTTTCTTCCCCTATGGGTCTATCTTGCTTCTGTTGAGGGAAACTGGAAACTCATTCAGGGGTTCTTAACCTGAGACCCATGAACTAACTTGTAGATTTTTTAAAAGAAAACATTTGGATGACTATTTCAATACTGTTTTTATAGTTTCATAAGGTATAGTTTTAATATAGGTTTCCTTTGCTTTTATTTCTTAAATTTAATATATTTTATTTCCCCCTCCCCCTCATTACAGTTCTTTGCAGTTCTCCAGGTAGGGTGTCTCAACTTCACTAAGACTTTTAGGGCGCTTTGTATTTTATTTTATACGTTAAAAAACGGTATTCCACGAAAGAGTCCGTAGACTTCCATGACTGCCAAAGAGGTCTGTACTAAAAAAGTAAAGTTAAGAAACCCTACTGTAGACTGTCCCTTCCAGTGGTACTATTCCTTTCTTCCAATCAGAAAAGACCCTGGCCCCAAATCTTCCAGGCACTTGGCCAATCAGGAAAAAAGGGATTTCCCTAAACAATGCTCCGGACATGGCTTCCTTCCAGATAGAACTGAGCAGGGCTGGGAAAACACAGGACTTGGTTTTATTTTCCTTCAAAGCAACAGTTGAAAGATGACATATTCTGAGCAGCTTGTTGGAATGAGCCTTCCGAAAACATTGTGAATCCATGAAAAGAGCACCTGCTGGGAGGGGTGAGACTTGGGTACTGGTATTGAGTGACCTTTGGAAAGTTTCTATGAGCTGCAGATTCCTTATCTTTAAAAGTTAAGATCTGGATTAGAAGATTGCAAAGGCATCTGAATAGGAAAGTAGAACGATATAGAAAGAATGTGCATCTTGGAGTCTTGGGGTCACAATGCTTGGCTTTTACTCCTGTGTTGTATTTGCTATCAAAAGAACAGGCTTTAAATCTTGGCTCTGGGACTTACTGCTTCTTATGGCTTGGATGAAACATTGAAGCCTTCTGGGCCTCAGTTTCCTTCTCTACAAAATGAGGACTTTGGTGGTGGGGGGGATGATTTCTCAGGTCCCTTTCAGCTCAGAAGCGGTAGGCATTTTGGAAAGAGCATTAGATGTAAGTTCAAATCTTTTCTGCAAAGTCTGGGCAAACCACTTCCCCTCTCTCAGTTCATTTCCTCATCTGTAAAATAGTGATGAAAACACTTAAACCATCTGCCTCACAGAGTTGTGAGGAAAGAGCTTTGCAAATGTTAAATCTGGATTTGAATTTGTGTTCATTCTGCCATCCTGGTAGGTAGCGGAGCATATAGATTAAAGCCAAGTCCTGTATTCAGATCCTGCCTCTGACCCAATGTTGGTTGTATGATCCTGTGGTGAGTCACTTCACCTTCCTGCACTCCAGGCACCTAAAGCTTTAAGATGCAGACTGGTTTTGGCAGGACTTTCCTCACCAGGAATTCTCCAGTATCGGTGTTGTTCTTCAGTCATATCTGACTTTTCATGACCCTATTTGGGGTTTTCTAGGCAAAGATACCGGAGTGGTTTGCCATTTCCTTCTCCAGCTCGTTTTACAGATAAGGAAGCCAAGGCAGAGTTAAGTGACTTGCCCAGGGTCATACAGCTAGTAAATATCTGAGGCAGGATTTAAATTCAGGTTGTCCTTCCAGACTCCAGTCCTGGCTACTCCATCCAATGTGCCACCTAGCTGTTTCTCAAGCTTTTTTTTTTTTTTTAATATCAGGATCCCTTTATATGCTTGAAAATTATTGAGGACCCCAAAGAAGTTTTGTGTATGTGGGTTATATCCATTGATATTAGGAATTAAAGCATTTTAGCACTATTATGAAAATAATTTTGACCTCATAGACTTCCTGAAAGGGATTCTGGGACCCTAAAGGTCCACAATTTAAGAGCCACCTCTCTATACCAATGACCTCTTAGGTCCAGACCAAACAAAAATCAAAATACATGCATGATAATGAGCTCACATACTCATTGTTTCAGAGATATGTGAATAAAAATATGAAAAGCCACTCAGGCCTTGCCTTTGAGCAGGTTTTAGTTTTGTAAGGTACACTCACACCTATACAGACTTATTGCAAATCCCTTCCAGGAGGTATAGGAGAGAAGGTGAACATATTATCTTAAATTAATTTTGTTAATTTCATTGGGGAACATGTTATCATCTGGGGGGAGTCAAAGTGAGAGGGATGAGGGAAAACTTCAGGTGGAACACGGCAACTAAACTGAATCTCAAAGGAAAAGGCTTTTGGAAGACAGATAGGAACCACAGAATTTAGGGATAGAAGGCATTTTGTAGTTATTCCAAAATCTCCATTTTTATAAATGAGAAAACTGAGGCTTTGGGAGGGGCCTAGAACCTCGGTTCTCTAACAATTCCAATCTACATCCATTACAAGGAAGTCAAACACTTGTTTCTTTGGATTGGCAGTGGAAAGGAGAGAAGACATAGTACTGGGAATCTGGGAACGGAGAAGAAGAAACTCTGAAAGGGTGCTGTCTCCCCACCGACTCCCCACCTTCCGACTAGGAGCTCCCGTAGCCAGCCTAGAACAAAACCCCCAGAATCCTAGCGATGGGGCTGGGGCCAGGGGCACCTGCGGCATCTGGACTCACCTGTAGGACAACGGTGGGACTGGGAGTCGACGTCTCCTGCGGGGCAGCCGCCGAGATCAGGGGGTCCGAGGCTGTCAGAGCCCACCGCCGCTGCCACAGCCGGGGGCCGCACTCCCGAAAACCCCGAACTGCCTTTTCACTGGCGGCCCAGGGAGCGGCCGATGGGCTGGCAAAGGGGAGGTGGGTGGGGGTGGGGGTGGAGTCTATTTTTAAACGCTGCAGTGCCAGCCGGAGTTCCAGGTCCCTTTTATAGGTAGTTAAATCTTAACCTTAGAAGAAGGAGTCTGTAGAACTCTGGGGAGAAACGGAGATCTTGCCTGCCTTTTCTTTTTCTTTTCTTTGAGGGAATAGACGGTTAGAATTAGGGATCCAGGAGCAGGGGAAAGGACAGAATATGAAAACAGCCCTGACCTTGGAGTCAGAAGTCTCAGCTCAGCCACTCGCTCTTCTGCAAGCCCTGGATTCACTAGACCAAAGCGACGTAGGACTTCCCATTCCGGAACTCCCTTGTAAAAGGAAGATCCTGAACTAAATGACTTTCGGAATCGTGCCCTGCCCTTCTACACATTCTCCCCACCTTAGGGGACCGAGCATATTGTCCTAAATCACATCATATCATCGCTTTTATACAGGGTGTCCCAAAAGTGTTAGTGCCATTTTCAAGCTAATAGTTTTAAAACTAAAACTTAAAGCTAATAGCTTAAAAAAAAACAACTGCGCTTGACTTTTGGAACAACTGGTTTGCAAGTCTTGTAAAAGACGATCCTCCCAAGCAGTCCAGTCAGATAGGCTTGGCACTGTGCCAGATACATAGTAGGTACTTAAAAATATGTATTGATTGATTAAAATGTTATCCCTATTTTATAGCTGAGGAAATTAAGGCTCAACAAGGTTGAATGACATGTTGAATGTCACATAGTAGATGGTAGAGTAGCGCTTTCCTCTGACTCCCCATAATCTCCCTAGTTGTCAGACTAATCTCAGTGGAGTATAATGATTTTTTCCTGTACTAGTCAGGAGACTAGTTTGACATGGTTTGATCAGTAGAAGGAGCTCTGAAATTGGAGTCTAGAGAGATCTACATTTGAATCTGGCCCCCAACACTTTCTGGTTGCATGACTATGGATGAAGTCACTTTACCATTCTGAACTTCAGTTGTGTCGTCTGTAAAATGGGAATAATAATACATGATGGACTGTCTTACAGATGGGATTTCAATATCGGTCTTGGTGAATCCCAAGTCCTAATATTTTTTTTCGTGTTACTTTTTGCATCATCATTTTCTAATGTGTCTGCTCCTCTCCCATCCCTTGGGGGGGGGGGGGGAAGTATAGTTAAGTAAAACACATGAATACTTAATCCATGTCTGGCAATATAGTCTGCATATCATTTTGCAAAAATGAATAGATAAATAAATAAATGCTTATTCTCTCCCATTCCCTTCCCCTACCTCTCTTCCAGAGGAGGTAGGCGTGTTTCGCTGTCAGTCCTCTGGCATTAAGATTGATCACTGCATTGATCAGAGTTTGGATGCCACTTCAAGGTTGTTTTCCTGTTACATATAGATGTGCAGAGATGGGAGCCACACACCTGGCCCCATATGGCCTATTTCCCATGCAAACCAAAGCAGAGCTTTTACCTCTTGGGATTATTGTGTAAATCATTCTCTTCCTGCTGCTCACTTCCCTCTGCGTGTCTGACACTTGCCCCTGCTCGGGTGCTGTCATCATCATCATCGTTATTTTTATCTTTATTATTTTATTATTCTGAGTCCTTGGTCTGCTCCTAACTCAGTACGTGCCATTAGACAGATTATTTCACCCTCTCAGGGCCACAGTTTCTGTATTTATCAGATGGGGATAATAACTCCTCTCTGAACTATTTCACAGGGTTTTTCGAGAATCAAGTAACACAATGAAAGTGAAAATGCTTTTAAAAACTACTCAAATGTGAGGTAACATTATTCGGATCTTGGAATTACCTGGTCTGAATTCTTGCGAATTGACAGATATTTTAACATAGCAAATACTTTACATCTATCAAGTCATTTAAGAACTCACAACCAAATTAGGTAAGAACATGTTATTTTATCCATTTTACAAAAAAAAGGAGACTGAGGCACAGAGAAGTATCAGTGATTTGTCTCAAATCATATGGCTTGTGTGTTTTCTGTTATGCCACGTGGTGTATCCTATGGCATTTATCTGATAATAACTGGTGTTATAGCCATTTGTGTTCTTATCTTATCCTCATTGCTATATTCCAAGCTTCTAGCAGAGGTGGGGAACCTGTGGCCTTTTAGGGCCTGGGGTATGGCCTTTGGACCAAGTCTAAGTTTTATAGAACCTTTTATTAAGGGGATTTATTCTGTAAAGTTTGGATTCAATCAGGGGGCTGCTCTTGAGGACCTAGAAGGCCACATGTGGTCTTGAGGTGACAGGTTCTCCATCCCTATGAGGGTAGGGATCCTATATTATTCATCTCTCTCCTCCACAGAACCTTATATGCACAGGGTTTTGTGTTGAACTCAACAAAGATTGGTAATTTTTTCCTAGTACCACATGTTTGAGAACTAGAATTTACTCAGGCAGTCATCTGGAGAAAGCATCGGGGTCTGGTAGATAGATCCTAGGTGTGAAATCTTAGGCAACAGATTCTTCTGAGTTCCAACCCTAGTTCCACTACTCGCTAGCAGTAGGACAAAACACTTACATTCCATCTCCTCATCTGCTAGAAGGGAATGACGGTGTCTTTAGTATTTACCTCACAGGCTCCAGTAAGAAAATGAAAGTAGAGCTGCTTTGCAAACTTGAATGTCAAGTACTATTAGGCCTGCTCTCTCATTTGAAAGATGGGGAGATTGGAGCCTCCTGTAGTAACTGGAACCTCCTGTAACTGGGTAATTACTTGCCCAAGATTGTATAGGTATTTAGTAGCAGAGTAGCAAGACTGGAACTCAGACCCAAAGGCTAAAACATTAAGGCTTTTTTCTTAGACTTATATTCCTGTGACCCCAGAGGACTCTGGAGGTCTGATTCCAGAGAAAAGAATCTAACAGCCCTGACACAAGGTTTAAATCCCAGAGCAGGGTGAATAAAACAAGTGAACCATAATCCCAGAATGCCAAGGACTGCAAGACAATTGCCAAGTCCTTCTGCAACCCTATTCCTCAACAAAAAAATGCAGTCCCCCCCCCCCCCCCCCACCACTGGCTCACCAGCAAATGACCCAGAGCTCTGGGGAAACTGTACTCAATGTTCAAGGTCAGATTTCCTGAGGAGGGTGGGAGGAACCCAATGAAAGGCAATCATTTGCTTCTGTCCCTGCCAGATCTCCACCTGACATTTATGAAACCCAACAGATGTCCCTGAATGATATCTCCCCCATCCAAGAGGGGATGAAAGCTTGACATCCCTTTGAGTGGACAAGTCTGGGATATACACACACACACACACACACATATACATATATATACACATATGTACATACATATATACATATACATATATATAGTTTCCAGTTTTTGACAGCTGTCTACTTTCTATCCATGGTTTGCCCCTGTATTTTTTTAGACAGCTGCCCATGGTTTTTCAGTGGTTTCTGGTCTTCTGATTGTATCTCAGAGAGTCTCTCTAGTACAGTGCTCCTGAGCTTTAACACCCCATAAGTCTTATAGGATCGTGGCAACCATGGGATTTAGAGCTGGGAGGGCTATCTAAAAGCTAGACTCCAACAGACTTATTTTGCAGAGGAAAGGAATCTAGCTAGAAGGGACCTTAGGGGCCATCTCATCCAGCCCTCCCTCAGTTCACAGATTTTGAAATTGAGATGCATGGAGGTTAAATGACTTCAGAGGGGAGATTTAAACCCTGGTTTGTCTGACCCTAGAGCCAGTCCCATTATGCTTTTTCCTCTAAGAGGCACCTGCATTTCAAGAAGAACCGGTGATTTAGCCAGGAAATAGCAGAGTTGGGATTTGAAACTAGGACTTAGAATCTAAATCTCTCTGTCACAGTGACTCCTCTTTCAGTAAGGAAAATGTATTCAAACTATGGCCAGCTGTCTCTTAAGGCATCTAAGTGATACAGTGGAGACAGAATTGGACCTGGAGATAGGAAAATCTGAATTCAAATCCAGCCCCAGACACTGTCATCCTGGAGAAGTCATTTAACCGCTGTCTGCCTCAGTTTCTTCATCTGTAAAAATGGGGATAATAATAGCACCTACTTTCCAGGTTTGTTGAGAGGATCAAATGAGATAACAGAGGTTAAGCTAAAGGAGGTTTAAATATTCTACCTATTTCCTCTATTCCCATTACTACAACCCTATTTACAGGCACTTCCAATCACTCATCTGGTTGTTATATCTTCCTGTGGCCAGAATTTAAGGCCTTTTGTACCACCAATCTAGCACCACCCAACCTTTTCATCCTTTGCTCAGACTGGTGTCTTGCACAAATTCTGTACCCTGGCCAAGCCAGACAATCCTCTGTCCACAAACAGCCCCAAAAGTCTCCCTCTCCAACTCTGTGATTCCTACCCAGGCCAGCTGAAGTGCTGCCTCCTACATGGAGCTTACTTAGATCTTGACTGGTTGCCAGTGAATCATCTTCTCCCTTAGCCCTCACCTGGAGCTTTGCTTTGGGTTCTGTGTGTGGAATATTTGGCTTTGTGTCTCTGCTGAATTTGTCCTGTAATGCTGCATAAGATACATGGTCATGTTTGTGTCTTATCTCCTTGTTAAATGATGAGTGCCTTGTAACTCCGAGTGCGTTGGCTAAACCTTGTATTTTTCCCAATGCCTAGCATCATGTTTCGCATGCAACAGGTTCTTAATATTGGTGGTTGTTTTAGGCATCAAGAATAAGGGCAACCAGAGAAAAAGGACAGAGGAAGACAGTGGGCAAGTCATTTGTTCAGGTTGAATACAGAATTACTTGGGGGTAGAGCGGGGGTGGGTGGGGAGACTTTGGGCTACCAAGTCTCCTGATTTGTAGTCCAGGTTTCTCCCCTTCCCCCACTGTCTCAGTTTGGTTCAGGAAAGAGTCCAGGGAGGCCAGCATATATTATCTCCGGTCTGTCTTCTTCTTGAGAACATTAACTCTGCTTGGAATTCCTGCTCCTCTGGGAGAGTAAGAAGCTGATGATGAGTTATAGGTCACAGCTGGTTCCCTGCCTGAAACATTGAGCATAAGGGGACAGGGCTTAGGGCCTGACCTTATGATTTCATTAGTGTAGGGAAATTTCAGGAGAGAAAAACCCCTTTACTTATGTAGGTAGCTACTTTCTCTGCAATTTATAGACCGACAGTTATCAACCCCTTTTTCGCTTTTAAAAATTATGAGAGACCCTGCCAAAAATGTTTATGTGAGTCATGTTTATTGGATTAGAAAATTTAAAAGTCTTAAAATTATTTTGGAAGTAGTTTTGACCTCAAGGACCCCATGAAAGGGGATTAGGGACCCAGGAGTCCCAGAGCACATGTTAAGAATGGCTGGTTTAATTGAACATGAGTGGGATATTCCAGTGTTCCCCTGGAATTTGTCATTTAAGGGAAATGTTAAACCCATAGAGAGGCAGTTCAGGGTAGTGAAAACAGCTCTCAATTTACAATCAGAGGATCTGAGTTTGAATGTTAGCTTGGCTCTTGACTAGCTCTGAGACTATGGATAAGTCACTTATAGGATTCTAGAATTGAAACTGGAAAGGTCGTTAAAAAGATATCTAGTCAACTGCTCTCATTTTACAATTCATTTTTCAGTTGTGTCCAATTCTTTGTGACTACATCTGGCAAAGATACTACAGTGGTCTGCCATTCCTTCTCCAGCTCATTTTACAGATAAAGAAATGGAGACAAACGGGGTTAAGTGACTTACCTAGGGTCACCCAGCTAGGTAAGTATTTGAGTCCAGATGTGAGCTCATGAATAGGAATCTTCCTAATTGCAAGCCCAGTGCTCTATCCGTGGTACAAACTAGCTGCTCATTTTACGGATTAGGAAATTGAAGCCCAGATAGGTTGAGCACATTCACACAGGCAATATTTGAACCCAGGTCCTTTTACTCCAAAGCCAAGGCTCTTTCTAGTCAGTTGGGCAGAAAGCATTTATTAAGTGCTGGCTGTGTGCCAGGCACTGTGCTATGGAAGCTCTGGGGATGCAAAGAAAGGTGAAACACAGTCCTTGCTTTAAAGGAATTTAGTCTAATGGAGGACACAGTGTACAAACAACCATATACAAATAAGTCATCTGTAGGATACAATGGAGATGATCTCAGAGGGAAGGCACTAGCATTGAGGGGTACTGGGAAAGGTTTCCTGTAGAAGAGGATACATTAACTAAGACTTGAAGGAATTTGGGGGAGCTGAGGGAAAGCATTCTAGGCATGGGGGACAGTCGGTGCAGATGCCCATAGACAGGAGATGAGATTTCACATTGGAGGAACAGCAAGGAAGCCTGTATGACTGAATAACATGGTATATGGAGGGGAATAAGCAATAAGAAGACAAGGAAAAGTAAGAAGGGGAAGGGTGTGAAGGGTTTTGAAAGACAAGAGAGTTTGATATTTCATCTTGGAGGTAATAGGGAGCCATTGAATGGGGTGGGGGGTAACATGGTCAGACTGGAGCTTTAGTGGAGCTTTAGGAAGATCAGTTTGACAGCTGAGTGGAGAATGGATTGGAGTGTGAAGAAACATGAGGCTGGGAGAATAAGCATTGCTCTACTACAATAGCCCAGGCATGGGATGATGAGGGCTTGCACCAGGTGGTGGAAGTGTCAGAAGAGAGGAGTCATCATACTGACTCCCTGACCTCTCTGCATGCCAATCTCCTCTGGTCTGAAATAAGAGAGCTGGGCTATGACCCTCTGGGGCTCTTCTAGCTCTATTCCTATACAGTAAATATCTCATAGCAAACATGAATTCAACATCGACTGTATGCAGAGCCTGGTGCTTTGCATCAACACAGACAACTGGAACGTACAGTCAGTACCCAGATGAGGTAATAAAGCACTCTGGACAGTCCAAGGGAGAAGGACCTTCCTGACCAGGCTAGTCAGGGAAAGCTGGCTGAAGGAAGCACCTCTAGAGTTGGCATGATCAGGGGCAGCAACCTTATAGCTAGCATCCCAGGGTTTTTTTGGAATTTCCTCTTCCTAATGTTTCCATTGTGTAAGTTCAGGCTTTCATGGGTTTGACTTTTCTGCAGTGCAGTGAGAACAGCTTTGGCCTGGGAATGAGGAGACCTGGATACAAGTTCTGATACCAATTAGATATGGGACTGACCTTGGACAAGTCTTTTCCTCTCTGTAGAACTGTTTCTTCTTTTTTGCAAAATGAGGGAGTTAGACTTAATGTGCCATAAGTTTTTTTCTCTCTCTTTGTCTCCTTCCCTCCTTTTCTTCTTCTTCTTCTTCTTCTTCTTCTTCTTCTTCTTCTTCTTCTTCTTCTTCTTCTTCTTCTCCTTCTTCTCCTCCTCCTCCTCCTCCTCTTCTTCTTCTTCTTCTTCTTCTTCTTCTTCTTCTTCTTCTTCTTCTTCTTCTACTTCTTCTCGTCCTCCTCCTCCTTTTCCTCCTTCTTCTCCTCCTCCTTTTTTCTTTTTTCTCCTCCTCCTTCTTCTCCTCTCCTCCTTTTTTCTTCTTCTCCTTCTTTCTCTAGTTCTCCCTCCCTCCTTTCACTCCCTCATACACACGTTCCAGGGGGTTTTATATTTTGAAATTTCACTCTTTAAGATGGAAAGGCCATTCTTCCTTCCTGATAGGTCAGTAGAAAAGTATCACTCAAAATTTCTTCTGTTGGTTCCAATGTCAGCAGGACCAAGGAGCTAGAGCAGATAGTGAAGTGTAGTGGAGATAGGATTTAGATATAGAAGATCTGACTTCAAAATCTCTGTGACCCCTTTGATTCAAGTCACTTTTTCTTTGGACCTCAGTTTCCTTACCTGTATTTTAAGGAGATTGGACTAGATAACCTCTATGATGCAATAGAATAGAAGCTCCTGGAGGACAGGTACTGTTTTGTTTTCGTCCTTGTATTCCTATTGCCAGGCACAGTGCCTGTCACGTAGTGGTTGCTTGACAAATTTTGAATGAACAAATAAATCTGTAGAGTCCTTTCCTGCTCTAAATCCTATAATTCCCCATATTAGGACATTGTCTTTACCAACCTATTTCTTGAAGGTGATCCTCTGCTTGGGACTTTGATTACATTTCCCTATGTAGGGTAGAGAAGGGAAGGGAATATACATTTTCTAAGCATCTACTATGTGACCATATCTACAGTAACTCCCATCCTGGAGCTATCCCAAGGATGTCCCTGGGAAGGATCTTCAGAATTTTCAGGTACATCCTAATGTAATGTCTAGCTTAGCACTTGACTTTGGAATCTTAGAAGTGGCTTTGAATCTGCTGCTTCTGTGACCTTCCCTTCTCTGGACCTCAGTTTCCTCATCTGTAAAATAAGAATGTTGGACAAGAGGATCTCTAAGATTTTTTTGAGTGCTAGTATCTGTAATGATCCTTGGACTTTGGGAAGGAGGTGATAAAGATGAAGAGGCAGAGACTGATGGACGGAGCAGAGCTCTGCATCTCATTTCACACTTGGTCTGAAGGTGAAAGATCCTGCTGGATCAGCTGGTATACCCAACAGAGGGCATCCCAGCTCAGGGAGGAAAGCTGACTTGTTTTGTAAGGATGACTCAGCTGCCTCAGTTGAGAATCAATAATGAGGTGCTGAGCAAAGATCACCTTCCCTGCATCCATGGCCCTTATGAAATCAAAGGTAGGAGCTGGGGTGGATGACCTGTACTAAGTTTTAATCAGAGCCATTGCTTTCGTTTTAGCTTTGGGGGCCCATGGTTCCTCTCTGATCTACTTCAAAGGACATTAAAAGCACAATGAGCTCATCTCACATCCTTCAATAACTATTCTGGGCCTTAATGGTACCTTCAAACCAGGTCCCACAGCATTTACCTTCTAAGTGTGGGTGTGGGTGTGAGTGGAGACCAGGGACCCCCCTGATCCTAGAGGAAGGACACAGAGATCATCTCATCCAACCCACCCATTTTACAGATGAGGAAACAGTCTCTGAACAGTGTTGTGATTTACACAAGGACACAAAGGTGTGACAGTATTTGAACTCCTCTTTTCTGGCTTTAAATTCACCACTCCTTCCATCGGACCAGGTTGCATCTTGAAGCTCATTGTTTGGGACTTTTAAAATTATTATTGCCTTTCCCTGTGTAAGGATGGGAAGAAGGAGGGAAGACTATGAACTGGCTCACCAGGGCTATGGCAGGGCACAGATACTAAATTGTTGACACTAAATTGTTTGCCTGGTCTTACTTCTCTGTGTCCATACAAGGAATGTGGTGGCCAACGTTAAACAACTACTTTGAAGTTTATTTTCATTGTTAGCATTTTCTCCATCACTTTCTTGAATCTACAGGTCAACAAAACAGAAATCAAACCTCATTTGAAGTGTTTGTTGACTTCTGAGGTGCAAGTGCTTACAGGGAAAACTTAACAAACCACTGGTCCACACTCTTCATAGGGGAGTCAATGGATCCTGACCTCTCTGTAGGGTCATCAAGCAGGTCAAGAAATTCTTTGATCAAGTCTCTACTTATTATTTTCTATCCCTTAACCCTCATTGACTTTGGACATCTATTGTATGGTTGACCTCAGGTATCAGTCTTGTCTTTAAATGAGCTCTCTGAGGCTCACCTGAGGAATCACCATCACCTACCCTCTTCTCTCTTTCACAGCCTGGTTCACTATATTGTACTAGCTTCTCATGTGTACTAGGGCACAGTGTAAAGGACATGTGCTCTACAGTCAAAGGACCTGAGTTCAAATTTCCCTTCTGATGTTTACTAGCTCTTGAACAAATAACTTAATGTCTTTGGTTTTCTCTTCTGTAAAATAATGAGGTTGAATTAGATAGTCTGTGAGTGCCTTTCCAGATCCACATTTATAATTCTATTCTGTTTTTACTTGAACGAAAGAATTTATCATTAATTGCTTAGCATATGCCATGCACTATTCTAATCATTGGGTATATACATACAAAAACAAAGACAATCCCTGTCCTCAGTGAGCTTATATTCTATTGGGACAGATAACACAGGGGAATGGTGATTGGAAATATGATTATTTTCTTTAAAATAAATTGTACCATATGTACAAAAATATTCTCCACAGCATCATTTTGGATGATTGAAAAACTGAAAACAAAGTGTGCTCAATGTTTAGGGAATGAATGAACAAGCTATGGTGTATGAGTGTAATGGAATATTACTGTGCCATGATGATGATGCCACGTGCTATGATAGAACACGAAGGATATAGAGAAGTCAACGAAACTTAGAAAGACCCAGGAAATAATATAGGGTAAAGAAAGCAGAGTCAAAAGGTCAATATTCACAATGATTACCCTAGTGTAAATAAAGTTGTCCCTGAAAGGAAAGAAACATTAGTCAAATACATCAGTCAGTGTTAGTCTTATAATCTCAGAGTTGAAGGACATATCCATTCCTTGTTGATAATCAATAAACTAAACAAATAGAAGGTGATATGCTTTCATCAATTTGGTATTTTTCCTTAACTGTGTACTTTGGAGGGGTTTGGGATTTTTGCTGCAAAATGTTTTTATCACAACATAATTAGTTGTTTTAAAGTCATTTTTCAGTCATGTCTGATTCTTTGTATCCCCATTTGGGGTTTTCTTGGCAAAGACACTGGAGCATTTTGCCATTTCCTTCTCCGACTCATTTTATAGTTGAGGAAACTAAGGCAAACAGGGTTAAGTGACTTGCCTAAGGTCACACAGCTAGTAAGTGTCAGGAAGATGATTCCTGATTCCAAGACCAGTGCTCTATCCACTGCACCAACTGGCTACCCTTTTCCCCTAGACTAACACTACTTAAGGAGGCAGATAAATGTAATCCAAGTCCACTCAGAGAGTAGAGTGGGCCTTATTGCCCCAATTTCCAGGCAATAATCAAAGTCTTCCATGGAAAGAGATAGGAGAGATTCCAGAGATATCTATTTATACTTTTCTTTGAGCTGTGTTTAGATAAACCTTTATAAACATAGATGTAACCTGCATGGGCAACAGATACAAGCGTTAGCACTCTTCTTTGCCCTGGAACAGAGACCCAGAACTGCATATAGAGTTGCTCATTAATGCCAGGTATACCCAACAATAGGAAAAGGTTTCCTGTCATTTCTTTTGGACCAGTTGTCCAACTCTCTTACTGTGTCTGGGCTGAGAGCTCCCAAAGCTGTTCCTGCTTCTGAGGCTGCTGTCCCTCTCTGTGGGCTCTCTCTAGACCTTTACCTGCCAACCTCTTAAATTTTCTTAGGCTAAAAAAATGTCTTACCCTGACTTTTTGTTGGCTCTGCCATTCTAAAATTTTATTTGAGGCATTATTTTAAAGTTGTTTGGGAGGAATGTTGAGAGAGTTCAGCAGGGTTGCCTCTAATACACCCAATGTTATCTAACTGATGCTTACAACAACCTTGGGATGTAGGTGACATTATTATTATTTCCATTTGACAGAGGGGGGAAATGAGTTAAACAGCAGTTAATTGACTTTCCCAGGGTGGCACAGCTGGTAAATGTCTGAGGCTGGATTTGAACTCAGGTCTTCTCAGCACCAGGACCATGGCAACACTTAGTTGTCTCTCTTGTCATGACAGGAACATAGCATTTAGAGCTGGACGGCACTTGAGGGACTGTTCCAACTCCCTCATTTTGAAGCAAATATTGATGTTTTTCATTTTTATGTCATAATAGCTTCTGAATGAAATGCTGCCCATGCTCCCAAACCTGCTGGAGCTGAACTCTCCTTAGTAACAAAGAAAAACAGTTAAGTCAAAACAAACAAAAAATAATAATTACATCTTTTACCTGTTCCCTACAACCATCTACCATCATGGTAAAAACAAAATCAGGACCTGTTGTTCTCAGTAGTGATGTACCTTTTGTAATGTGCACCCACCTCATTGAAAGGTCTGAAGTCTTTTCAGCTTGGTGTGACCCATCAGGACTGGAAAGGTGGGTTAAGATGAGCTTGTGAAGGACTATAAAAGTTAAATAGAGTAACTTATATTTGGTCCTAGAGGTAATAGGGAGCCCCTAAAATTTGTTGAGTAGGGGAACAGCGTGGTCTGTGACTCTTTCCCACTGGGAATTTCATAGTACTATTATGAGGTTCAAAGAGATTGCTATAGTTACAAGAAATATGCATAGACAGCATGGCATATTGGAAAAAGTATTGGATCTGGCACCAAGGAACTTGAGTTTGAATCCTGCTTGGTCTGATGCTTTTTGTATGACCTTGAACAAATTAGTTCTTGGTTTCCTTGTCTATAAAGTAGGGGATGGTCTCTAAAATATTTCTCTTAACTAAATAGTTCATAATTCTGGGATGGGCAGTGGGCTGAGTTAACTGGGAGTCTCTTGGTGGGGATGTTTGAAATAGCTGACAAGAGGGGATGAGTTCAGGGCAAAGGAAAAAAAAAGGAAGCTCAGAGATTCTGGCACAGGGAAAAGAGGGGAAAGACAAATTCATTAAGACGACTATGTGGTATCAGAATATGGAACTAGGGGAGCTAATATCAGTCACTCCCTGAAGACCAATCGGACTGAAAGGGTTGGAGAAGGCAATGAAACTGGGCTTGGCCAGTATTGAGAGCTGGGGGACAGAATAGATGCAGGGAGAGACAGAACATGAAATAATTGGTGAGAAATGAGCTCAAGTGAGAAGGAAAGAAAGTGGGGAGTTTCATCTGCTCTTAGGGATATTTCTGCTGGGAGGGAAATAGAGAAGAAATGTGACTGCTAACTCCAGTCCTCCTAGTCACAGATTCATCATTGTCACCATTAACATGGGATAGGCAAAATCTGGTAATTTTAGAATGAACCACCTGAACTAAGGGTTATGGCAGGAGGAGTCCCTCACGTTAGCCAGAAGAATTTGCATAATAGGGGGGTGGAGCCAAGATGGCGGAGTAGAAAGGCGCACATACACATAGCTCCGAACCCATAGCCCATAGAACATCTGTAAATAGCAACTCACTGCGAATTCTGCAGCACCAGAGGCCACAGAACATTGGAGCAAAGGAGATTTCTGTTCCAGAGGGACCTGCAAACCTCTCGCAAAAGGTCCTTTGCGCCATGGACTGGGCGCCATGGACTGGGATCCAAGCACAGCCCTGCCGCAGCTGTGGCACCAAGAGGAGCCGATCCGAGTGGGCTTCAAGGACGGGATCTCCAGGGGCCACGTGGGTCCCTCCACCCACAGGTGATGGGGGTCAGTGAGAGGGTCTCTTTGGTGGGTCGAGAGGGGAGTGGGGTGCCCTCATAACTCAGGCCCCCTCAGGAGGCAGCAGCGGAGGTGGAAGCAGACCAGGACTCCCCAAGCAGGCAGGAGCCTGGATTCATTGTTGAAGGTCTCTGCATAAACCCCCTGAGGGAACTGAGCCCGAGAGGCGGCCCTGCCCCCACCTGAGCACCTGAACTTAATCTCACACTGAATAGCAGCCCTGCCCCTGCCAAAAGCCCTGAGGCTGGGAAGCAGCATTTGAATCTCAGACCCCAAGTGCTGGCTGGGTGGATCTGGAGGTGAGATGGGTGTGAACAGGAAGCTCAGAAGTCAAGTCACTGGGCTGGGAAAATGCCAAGAAAAGGGGAAAAAAATTAAGACCATAGAAGGTTACTTTCTTGGTGAACAGGCATTTCCTCCCTTCGTTTCTGATGAGGAAGAGCAATGCTTACCATCAGGCAAAGACACAGAAGTCAAGGCTTCTATATCCCAGCCCACTCAATGGGCTCAGGCCATGGAAGAGCTCAAAAAGGATTTTGAAAATCAAGTTAGAGAGGTGGAGGAAAAGCTGGGAAGAGAAATGAGAGACATGAAGTCAAAGCATGAAAAGCAGGTCAGCACCCTGCTAAAGGAGACCCAAAAAAATGCTGAAGAAAATAACACCTTGAAAAATAGGCTAACTCAATTGGCAAAAGAGGCTCAAAAAGCCAATGAGGAGAAGAATGCTTTCAAAAGCAGAATTAGCCAAATGGAAAAGGAGATTCAAAAGCTCACTGAAGAAAATAGTTCTTTCAAAATTAGAATGGAACAGATGGAGGCTAATGACTTTACGAGAAACCAAGAAATCACAAAACAAAACCAAAAGAATGGAAAAATAGAAGATAATGTGAAATATCTCATTGGAAAAACAACTGACCTGGAAAATAGATCCAGGAGAGACAATTTAAAAATTATGGGACTACCTGAAAGCCATGATCAAAAAAAGAGCCTAGACATCATCTTGCATGAAATTATCAAGGAAAACTGCCCTGAGATTCTAGAACCAGAGGGCAAAATAAATATTAAAGGAATCCACAGAACACCACCTAAAAGAGATCCCCAAAGAGAAACTCCTAGGAACATTGTGGCCAAATTCCAGAGTTCCCAGGTCAAGGAGAAAATATTGCAAGCAGCTAGAAAGAAACAATTCAAGTATTGTGGAAATACAATCAGGATAACACAAGATCTAGCAGCTTCTACATTAAGGGATCGAAGGGCATGGAATAGGATATTCCAGAAGTCAAAGGAACTAGGACTAAAACCAAGAATCACCTACCCAGCAAAACTGAGTATAATCCTTCAGGAGAAAAATTGGTCTTTCAATGAAATAGAGGACTTTCAAGCATTCTTGATGAAAAGACCAGAGCTGAAAAGAAAATTTGACTTTCAAACACAAGAATGAAGAGAAGCATGAAAAGGTGAACAGCAAAGAGAAATCATAAGGGACTTACTAAAGTTGAACTGTTTACATTCCTACATGGAAAGACAATATTTGTAACTCTTGAAACTTTTCAGTATCTGGGTAGTGGGTGGGATTACACACACACACACATGCACACACGCACACACACATAGAGACAGAGTGCACAGAGTGAATTGAAGAGAATGGGCTCATATCTTAAAAAAATGAAATCAAGCAGTGAGAGAGGAATATATTTGGAGGAGAAAGGGAGAAATGGAATGGGGCAAATTATCTCTTATAAAAGAGGCAAGCAAAAGACTTATTAGTGGAGGGATAAAGAGGGGAGGTGAGAGAAAAACATGAAGCTTACTCTCATCACATTCCACTAAAGGAAGGAATAAAATGCATACTCATTTTGGTATGAAAACCTATCTTACAATACAGGAAAGTGGGGGATAAGGGGATAAGCAGGGTGGGGGGGATGATGGAAGGGAGGGCATGGGGAGGAGAGCGCAATTTGAGGTCGACACTCATGGGGAGGGACAGGATCAAAAGAGAATAGAAGTAATGGGGGACAGGATAGGATGGAGGGAAATATAGTTAGTCTTATACAACACAACTATTATGGAAGTCATTTGCTAAACTATACAGATTTGGCCTATATTGAATTGCTTGCCCTCCAAAGGGAAGGGGTGGAGAGGGAGGGAGGTAAAGAAGTTGGAACTCAAAGTGTTAGGAACAACTGTCGAGTAATGTTCTTGCCACTAGGAAATAAGAAATACAGGTAAAGGGGTATAAAAAGTTATTTGGCCCTACAGGACAAAAGAGAAGATGGAGACAAGGGCAGAGAGGGATGATAGAAGAGAGAGCAGATTGGTCATAGGGGCAATTAGAATGCTTGGTGTTTGGGGGGGGAGGGGAGAAAAGGGGAGAAAATTTGGAACCCAAAATTTTGTTAAAATGAATGTTAAAAGTTAAATAAATAAATTAAGAAAATAAAGAATTTGCATAATAATGCTAATAATCTTGTACACTGTCCTAAGCCTCTTGGGACACCTTCATGCAGTGCTGGGAAGGCTAAAATGAGTTAATATGTAAGATGCACTTTGCAAAATAAATATCCCATAGTTTACAAAGCATTATTTGATTCTCATGACAATGGCATTATCATCCTTATTTTACAGATGAGGAAACTGAGGTCCATAGAAACAGCAAGACGGTCAATATAGTATTAGACTCCGAGTCAAGAAGAGCTGAATCTGTATCCTCTCTCTCACATTTACCAGCTATATGACCATGGGTGAATCACAACTTCTCTGAACCTCAGTTTCCTCATCTGTAAGATGCTGGTAATTATACAAAAACCCAAGTGAACTTTCATTCTTACTGAAACTTCCATAGAGGATTGAGCTTACTAAAGCTTAAAATTGTACTAAGGCTTTTGGGACACCTCGTATTTGAAGTACCTGCGTCACAAGGTTTTAAGAAAACTAAAATATGATGTATATTTAAAAATGGAAAGTGGTATATAAGCAGTTTTCCATTACTAAGGCTGCATAGATATTATAACAGAGCTAGAATTCAAACTCAGGTCCATTTTTCTTTCCAACAAACCATGTGACCTTAATGTGGCACGTATGACCTGTTTCCTTGTATCATAGTTATGTACATGACTTATCTTTCTTCTGGTCTTACCAGTGTCACACAGAGAGTTATGGGTCTCCTGACCTCCAATCCAGGGACTTCTCCACTTAGTACCCCACAGCTTTCTCTTAGAGTCTGCCAGTACAAGGACCTCCCCCAAGTATACTTTCCCTTGTTGACTTGGCCAGAGAATATCATGGGAATTAGAAAAGGAGAGTACTCTAGGAATAAGGGATTACTGTATCATATAGAAAATATTTGTCAATGCACACTTAGGGTCTTTGGTGTTTTTAAGTATTTCTTCTGAAGTGGAGGAAATAAATAGCTGTCCTACATCTGATCTACTTTGTACAAGGAGGAACTTACTTAGAGACCATGTTAAGCACTTTTGGGCAAACCCTAGACTTGAGTTAAATCTTTATTTAAGAGATAGTCCCTAGAGTTCTACTCTGTGGTGGGGGCATAATGAATCAAAGATAACACTCTTTAGAGGCAACCTCTCTCATCTCTGAACCCAGTCTATGTGAATCTTCTTAGTGAGAGGGTGCACCCCAGTCTCCTGCTTCATATCAAGGATAATATAGAGCATATATATTCCCTATAGCAGGTGCTGAAAATTCAGGGAAAGTCAAATCTAAGACCTCACTTCTCCCCTTGCTTATTGTGGACAGATCTCCTCACTCCTGTTCTGGACTCTGAAATGATGGCCAATGACCTGGGCCCAGTGGCAGCTCAGTAAGTAAGGGCCATCATTAGGCCAAGTAATCATTTTGCAAAAGGCTAGAGTTACTGATTTGCCAACAGACCCAGTGATCCTTGGGAAACTCAGGGCCCTTATCTGCTGCCAACAGTGGCCCATAGGCCTGAAGGAGAAGCTCCTTCTGTTTACGTTGTAGGATCATAGAAAGAGCTGGGAGGAGACTTAAAGACCACCTAACCCAACATGATGAAAGTGAGACCCAGAGAGAGGAACTCACCCAGGACTCAGGGGCACTGGGTTCTAATCTTAGCCCTACTACTGACTAACTGTCTGCATGCTCTAGGGGAAGTCAATCACCCTTCTGGAACTCTGTTTCCTCATCTGTTAAACAGGAGTAATAATTTTTACCTTGCCTACCTCGATGATAGCTAGCATTTATAAACTGCTTTAAAGTTTGCAAAGCTCTTTACAAATATCTCACTTTATTTTCTCAATAATACAGGGAAATAGATACTTTTATTATCCCCATTTTACAGATGAGGAAGCAGGAGTAAAGTGACTTGTCTAAGGTCACAAGGCTTGTAAGTGTCTGAAGAAAAATTTGAACTCAGGTCTTCTTGACTATAGGCTCATGTTATGAACCATTGTACCACCTAGCCACCTCAGCTAGCCAGAAGACTCTACAGGAATGGGGATAAAAGAGATCTCTTCCAGCAGGGCTGGCCCTCGCCAAATTGTGATGTCCATGAACGAAATCTTCAGCAGCCTCCCAACACCCACTTTCTGCATCTCTCTGGTCTCTTACTTCTCCCTCTTCCATTCTAATTAGGCTGGCGCTGGGACCACCGCCATACTGTCTGTTGCTGGGATGCCAAATTAAAAGGCTTTTCAACACTTCACAGGCCTTGGAGACTTCAGGGCCACTCTGGTCCCACAAGAAGACATTTGGATTATACTGGGATCTAAACAATGCTACAACTAAGAGCACTGCGGTTTATAAAATGTTTTCAGTTGTCTTGCGAGGTGTTTATGATTATTTATTCTGGTTTTACAGTTGAGGAAGTTGAGGCCCAGATAGATTAGGTAGCTAATCCTGAGTTACACAACTCAAAAGTGTCAGAGCCACGACTCAAATCGACCTTTCTACTGAAGGACATTGGACTCTGGCATGAAGGCCCCACAGCCTCGGGCACAATGTTACTCCTCTATTTACACTTAAAAAAACAAACAGCTTATTCACCAGAAGGAATAAGGCTCTGATGGTAAAATACCAGGCCAGGAGACAAACAGCGAGGTTTTAGGATGACTAGGGGCAGAAATACCCAAGTCTATTCACAGTGCAGTTTATAGGTAGTCGCCTACTCTGCCTGCTGCTGTGGCTCCTGGTGTTTTCTGACTGGCACAGGAGACAGTGCCAAGGGGGAAATTCAGTTGGATGAGGTGAATGAATCTCAGAGCTTCTTTCTTTTTGTGTTTATTTTTGGTGTCTTTATTTCCTTACTTCCTGAACCCTCCCCCCTTCCTAATCTCCTTTCCCCTTCCCTCCTTCGAAGTCCTTCTTTAATCACTCAGCCTTACTTGTTAGGCAGGAGAGCACTCCGATGGAGTTGAAGGTGCCCCCTGAAGTGCCAGCCCTTGTGTGTTGCCATAAGCGCAAAGAGAGAATTCGAGGAGAGGAGGGGGACCAGCAGCCTCATTCCCCTGAGGCAGCAGTTTTGCCAAGGGGCTGGCATATTTGTTCCCTTGCCTGGCCTCTTGCAGACTTTCTCTCAGGGACTGGAGCCAGGACATCACCTGATGCTGAGGATTTAAGTCCTCACTGTGCTCTCAAACCAGGGCCTCCTCATCAGTTTTCTCCCAGTTGAAGAATGGCCCCAGAACAACAGATCAATGCAGAGGTAGATCTGGCCCTCTGTGATGGTCACTCCAGGTCAGAGCATACAGGAACCTTAGAACACAGAATTTTAGAGCTCTTTGGTGGCCCACAGAATACTACAGCTGGACGACTCCTTGAAACATGGGATTTAGCATGTGAAAAGGTGTCAGAACATGACACAGAGGTATAAAATCCTAAAAAGGACCTTAGGGATCATTTAGTCTAACTTCCTCATTTGATTAAAGGAAATCGAGGCCAGCAGAGACAGAGGGACTTCCCCCAGTTTGCACAATTAGCTAGCAGCAGATCGGACTCTGGAACCGGAATCTTCAAACAAAAACAAAACCTAGACCACATAATGATATATGTAGAGTCACATGTTCTATTTGCATCCTGGGAAATCAGTTAGTTCTCTCTTTTCTGGGTTGTCCATCTGTCAACACAAGACTTGACCTCAGGGCTGACCTTGGGAGAAACCAGGGAGCTGTTCAACTAATCTCTGACCCCCTACCTTCCTCTCCCCAGTCTTGTGTCCTTGGCTGTCCTCCCCTTCTCGCTCAGCTCCCCGTCACCCAGGCAGCTTAGCTGTGATCTGTCCTTACAGGTCTCACTCTGAGATGGGCGTCAGATCACCAGAGCATCTTGAAACTGAAAGGAGCTTCCAGATATTAATAATAATACCAATCACTGGCATTTATTCGGTGCTTTCCTGTTTGTGAAGTGCCTTAGATATTTTCTTACCTAATGCCCACAACGCTGGGAGTTATTTCGTAGTATTATCCCCTTTTCACAGATGAGGAAACTGAGCCTGAGAGCAGGATAAAATGACACGACTAGGGAGAGGGATCACAGCTAATAAGTGCCTGGGGCAGGATTTGAAGCTCAGAGACCAACACTGTATCACCCACACATTTTACAGATATGGAAACCATTCCCAGAGAAATAAAGTCCCTGGCACAAGGCACAATCTAAGTTAATGGAAGAACCAGGATTAGACCCCAGGTGTCCTTACTCCTAGACCCAGGAGTGAGATTCCTGTAGTTTTCCTATGAGCACATGTTGTCCACATTTTATAGTTGAGTAATCAAAATACAGAGATAGTGAAAGAATCGAGCCATCAAAGCTTGCGTTCATAACCCTCGTTACGGTATTGAAAGTTAATAATTATAATGGATTTGTTCCTTCCCCTGTGGCATATTTGCATACACCCAGGGGACAGAAATGTTCAGAGATCGAAGGAATTGTGGGAATTTTAGGCCCAATAACAAGAGAGAGGAATCTTATATCACGCCACAGAAATGACCATTTACTCTGCCTGTGGGTAAGAATGGGTGAGCTTTCTCTATTGGCCAAACCCACGATCCCAGGAGTCAGGAAAGTAAACTTTCCACATCCATTTAAAAAACTATTTTTTTTGAGTTCCAAATTTTCTCCCTCCTTCTCCCAGCTCCTCTCATCCTTAGATGGTAAGCACTTTTGTTTTAGGTGATGTATGTGGAATCATGCAAAACATAGAAAGAAAACTTTCTAAAACAGTTTCCTTTGGAAATCACAGCCAACTCAATCTCAGCTTCTCTTCTTTTCTTGAGCAATGGTCCATGAGGTAAAAAATGTTTTGTCTGCCTAAGATGTTCTAGGAACCACTGGATGCTTTGTTAAATATGGAGTAGGAGAAGCATTGAACTCAGGAAATATGGGATATAACCCCAAACCATCACCAACTCTTTGTGCGGCCATGGACAGATCTTTTTGTTCCTTAGAGCCTCAGTTTCTCTCATTGTAAAATGAGGGAGCTGGATTAGATGGTTCCTAAGGTCCAGCTCTGACATTTCTGTGCTCTGACTCCAACCCCCACCCCCCAGTTCTAACATTCTGTCTTCTGAGGTCCCTTCTGAGGTACTTTGTCGTGTTCTAAAATCCTGTCTAGCTTTGACATTCTATGTCCTAGGATTCCTTCCAGTTCTAGCACTCTCTGTGCTAAGGACCCTCTCAATTCTTAGAATTTTCAACTCTTAGAATGCTAAGATTTTAAAATACATCAAAGGCCAATCCCTGAAGATGGCAGAGAAGTCTGTTTTAACCACTAGATGGCAGGAAGGAAGCATAAAAATCTCTCAAAGGTTAGTTGATGTAGAAGTGGAAATATGCTACATTAGAGGTAGAATAAGACCTTAGAGATCACAGACTCATTATACCAAAGGATCAGAGATAGAAAGATGGAAAGGACTGCAGGGACCACCTAGTCTAACCCCCACACAATACAGAAGATGAAACTTGGACCTCAGAAGGGAAGTTACCTGTCCATAACCCCAAAGGAAGGAAGGAAAGAAGGAAGGGAAGAAAGAAAAGAAGGGGGGGGGGAAGGAAGAGAAGGGAGGAAGTGAAAGAAGGAAGGAAAAGAAAGGAAAGGAGAGGAAAAGGAAAAGGAAAAGGGAAGGGAAGGGAAGAAGGAAGGAAAGATTTATTAAACACTTACCATATGCCAGGCACTGTGCTAAGTCCTTCACAGCTATAATTCTACTTGATCCACACAACAAAGAACTCATAGCAGATTGGGAACAAGGACCAAGGTCTTCTATTGTTTAGCTCAGGGCTCCTTCTGTCGTTAGACGTGTCAATTCTTATTGATGGAAAAGATCAGGGCAAATTATTAGGATTAAGGAGAACCTTTCAAATTGCTTTGTATGACATTCTTTCATGTCTACTTCATATTGATTTACCTGTGTATATAAGGAAGCTAAGAGATGTGGTGGCTAGAGCTTCGGAAATGGAGTCACAATAGACAAGAGTTTGAATCCTGCCTCAGGCTCTTGCTTGGTCTGTGCTCCTGGGCAAGGGTCTTAATCTATTTCAGTCTCGATTTTAAACTATGAAATGTGGATAATAAGAACAGCACCTACCTCCCAGAGTTGCTGGAAGGAATGTATGTATACATAACATGCTATACAAACGCTAGCCATCATTACTGTTACTGTGTCTTCCTTCTTCCTTTCCCCTATTCTCTAAGTTCCCTGAGGGCAGGGAACTTTTTTTTATTTGCATCTCCAAGTCTAGCACAGTGCCTTTCACTTAATAGGTACCTAATAAATGTTAATTGAATGAAAGCAAACATTTACTTTTACTGATGATTCTCCTTTGGGGAAAATAACCTTTAGGTAAAAGGGTCTTCCTGGTGCCTTCTACTTTTCACCCCCATTCCCAGATCATCTCACCTCATAGTGTGCCTTTCATATTGCGGCAATCTTTGGATGCTTCAAGGAGCCATGACTTGGTCATCATGAATGCTACTTTTTTTCTCTCCCTCTGTGCCCTCTTCCCCTCAGCAGGTGACCTCTGAGAGATGCTATGGCCAAATATTCATGATGCTTTAGCTAACCGGTTCATGAGCATCTCCAAATTTATCCAGGCTGGTTCTCAGATAACAGACACACTATTTGTCCCTGGGTCTATGGTATTCTCAGCCTTTCCAGCTTGGTGGCACATGCCAGAGCTCATGTTCCATTAGCAGTCTTTAAGAATCCACAGTCACCTCCATAATAGTGAGCATTTATATTAACGCTTTAAGGTTTTGCAGAGTATGTTACATGTAATCTCATTTGATCCTCACGCCAACTCTGCAAGGCAGATGCTCATTTTACAGATGAGGACACTGAGTCAGAGATTAAGTGACACTTGCCCAAGGTCACATAGCCTTTGAATGTCTGAAGCAGGCTTTGAACACAGGTCTTTCTGACTCAAAGTCCAATGTTCTATGAACTGTGCCCCTTGTGATGATGAGGCGATAATTTCTATTCCTTTGAAGAAGAGGAATAAGAAAAAAATGTTTCTAAAAGCCCTTTAAAGTCCCTAAGGCACTTTTCTCAAAACAACACTGTCAGGCAGTGTAAGGATTGTTCTTATTTTGCAGATGAGTAGATGAGGCTCAGTGATTTGTGCCCATAATCACACAGCTAGTCAAAGTGGCAAGGTTCCTATAGCACTCTGCCTCAAGAGAGAAACCCAGTTCATAAACGATGGTTTAGATAGACAAATGACCTGGAGTTTATTGGGGCCATCCCTCTTCCTTTAGGCCAGTGAATGTCCTAGCCATGGTTAACAACTTTTCTGAAGGGGAATGCCAGTTCTGGTCTGTTTGGCTTTCCCAGGGTGCATTGTGACTGCGTACTAATTAGTCTTATGAATGCAGAGAGCCTGGGCACCAGCTCATGGAAATATGGGGAAGGGAGAATGGTAATCATAACTACTCCAAGGGGATCTATGAAGCTCATGGATCCCTTTCCAGAAATAAATACGTAACATAAAATGCACAGGATTACAAAGGAAACCAGTTATGTGGAAATAAACACGTATTTTTTTTTTTTCCAATCTAAGTCCCTAGATTCTCTGAAATTTATTCCCAGATTCCTTGGGAGCTCTGTGGACCCCAGTTAAGAACCTCTGGTTTAAACCAGTTTGAATCCTTCAGTTACCCATTCTGGGATTTGCTGTGTGGACAGTCAAGTTGTTCTTGTAATATTTCCAATAATCAAGTTTGGTCCAATTCTTATTATTCTGTCTTCTAACGGCACAGAGGACAGCCCGCATATCTTCCAGTTCAGGCTCAAGGACAGTAACTGAACAGCTCTTAACCCTCTGAATTGATGAATGAAAGAGCACATATTAAGTACTTATTGTGTGCCAAGCACTGTGCTAAGCATTGGGAATAAAAAATAGCAAAGTAAAAAAGTATCTGTTCTCAATGAACTCACATTCTAAACGGGAAGATGGTGCACGTATAGTAGAAGCAATTCACTACAAGGCAGATGGGTTCTTCTGGGACCTTGCATCCAGTACTAGGTACTACTTTTTAAAGAGGCATTGTGAAAATGAGGCATGTCCAGAGGAGGTAACCAGGATGGTGAGGGGCTCAGAAATCATTTTAGGATGACCATGGACTTTGGTATATTTAACTAGAGAGCAGACCACACGGAGAGATCTGGGTGCCTGGCACACAGTAAGCGCTTATGAAATGCTCTGTTGATCTATTTATCTTTCTCTAATAATCAATTCCCCTCTCTCTTCTATCTCTATCACTCTATCATCTATCATCTCTCTCTAGCTCTTTCTCTTTCCATCTGCATATCTATCCATCCATCCATCCATCCATCCATCCATCCATCCATCCATTCATCCATCCATGTATGTACCTATCTGTCTATATCTAATCTATCAATCTATCTATCTATTCCTATTTCTCTGCATCTGTGTCTGTCTATTCCTATCTTTCTTCATCTATCTGTGTCTGCCTATCCATATCTATCTATCTTCCTGTTTCTTTCTCTGTAATCTCTCTACCTCTCTTTCTCTCTTTCACTATCATCTCTAGTTTTCTATTATCTATCTTTACATGTTTACTATTATCTATTAATCAACCTATCATCTATATTATCTATATGCCTTTCTATTTGTATCATCTTTCTTTCTTTTTGAATATTTATTATCTATCTGCTGTCTCTCAATCAGCTTGTCTATCTATCTTTCTGTCTGTCTATCTATCTGTCTATCTACCTGTCTTCTGTCTATCTGCCATCTATCTATCCCTATCTCCATCTGTGTCTGTCTGTCTATCTATCTATCTATCTATCTATATATCTATCTATCTATCTATCTATCTATCTATCTATCTATGTATCTCTCTCTATCTGTCTGTCTGTCTGTCTGTCTGCCTCTCTCTCTCTTTCTCTCTCTCTCTCTATCTACCTACTTCTTTCTCTGTAATCTCTCTACCTCTCTTTCTCTATCACTATCATCTCTAGTTTTCTATCATCTATCTACCTTTACGTGTTTACCATTATCTATAAATCAACCTATCAACTATATTATCTATATGTCTTTCTATTTCTATCATCTTTCTTTCTTTTTGCATACTTATTATCTACCTGCCCATCTGTCTGTCTATCTGTTTGTCGGTCTATCTATCTATCTATCTAGATATTTAAATATCTACCTGTCATAGGACTTAGAATTGGAAACCTTCCTGGAAATCATTTAGTCCAACTGCTTTACGTTGTAAATAAGGAAACTGAAAAGCAGACAAGAGAAGAGCTTTGCCCAGATCACAGAGCCAGTAAGCTGGGAATTTGAACCCACAGCTTCTGTGAACACATTGTGGAAGGCTTTGAACACTAGGCTAAAGAGTTTGGACTTTTTTTTGGAGGTAATCTGGAGCCATAGAAAGTTTTAGAGTAGAGGAGTCACAGGATCTTTTCCCAGCTCTAATATCCTATGTTCTAAGTTCCCTTCCAACTCAAATATTCTATATTTTCAAAACCCTTTATTGCTGTAATGTCCCATGTTCTAAGGTCTCTTCTAAGGGACCTTAGAACATAAAATCAAATCATGAAAATTTCAGAACTAGAGTAGCCTTAGAGATCACCTCATCCAAACTCTTTTCTTTGAAGAGGAGAAACCTAAGGCCCAGAGAGTGAAAGCTACTTAGATAAGGTCACACAGCCAGCTTGTGACTCTTTTGTTTTCCCCTTGGTTTCTTCATGTTATAAGTGCTTCAGAAAGAATGACTGTGAATACATGGCAAGCCCCATTTGGGCTGGGTCTTCTTTCTGCCTCTGGCACAATTTGAACAGCTTGGTGAGCAGCTGGAGCTCCCTTGTGGCTGGTGGTGGCCTTCTCTCCGGGACACACAGCAGTCCAAGATATCTCAGATGCTGAAGTCACTTCCAAGAAAAAGGGAGACAGACCCTCTAGCAGACCCCTCTTCTAAACGGGCAACTTTCCATCTTGATCCCTGACATTTCCCAGTCCCAGGAATAGGGCCAGGGCCAAGCCCTCTCTGGCTCCAGTTGGGACTCAGCTGCCTTAAGAATTGCCACGTGAGAGACTCCCCAGCCAGAGGGTACATTTCTGTGTGTTTGTGTGTGTATTGTTCTCTGTGAACATGTATGTGTGTATGTGTGTGTGTGCCTATATACCCACCAGTGTATATATGTGTACGCACCTGTGTGTTTTGGCACAGATGTCTATATTTGTGTACATGTGTGTATTTTTGATTAAGGAGCAGGGCACACATTTTGTGCACATCTCAGTCTTTTATGCACATGTGGTATGGAAAGAACTCTGTACTCAGGGTCAGGGGGCCTGGCTTCTGTTCCTGTCATGACCTAGTATGTGACCTTGGGTGAAGAAGGGTCCCCTCAGGAAAACCAAACTTTGGCTCAGGAATCAGAGGAGTTGGATCCAAATCCAGGTTTGGTGATAACCACCTGTGTGACCTTAGGGAAATCACTTAACCCCTCTGGACCTCTGTCATCTTCTGTAAAAACAAAGTGCTTGGACTAGATGAGGAGACCTCTGAGGTTCCTTCCAACTCTCAATCTGTGTTCTAACACCTAAATGTGTTTGATTTTGTATTTGCTGCATGTGTGTAGCTGCATACACATATGTTTATGAGTGTGTCCATGGACGTGTTGTGAATGTATTAGTCAATTCCTTTCATCATGGGCTTGCACAATCTTGTGCTCCTCTGAAGTCCTTCTGGACCAGGAGCTGTCACCAGCATTCAGTGGCAGAATGAGCAAATATCCATCCAGAGTGCTCCCGGGATGGGATATGACCGCAAGATAGCAGACAGGAAGGGAGCCTTGGCTGGGACCCCGTGTAGCCAGGAGTTCTTCCAGATGTTGTTCCAGTGGTGGTCCATGAAGCAGCCTCAGGAAACAGAGGTTTGGTCCAGTTCTGGCCACCAGGAGCCACCCATACTTTCCTCCCTAACAAGCTCCTTCTTTGTTCCTATGGAATTGCGGGTTTCTTAGAGCTGGAGGGAAACATGGACAGGCACCCCATTTTGTAGAGGAATTAGCAAAGGTCAAGTTCTTATGTTCATGACATCAGGGAGATGATGACTTTTATTTGAGTGAGGGAGGGCTGTGTAAGATCACCCATCTCACTTTCTCCTCCAGAGTCATCTGGGTCCAGTGGTCAGATATTCATCAGGACAACTGAAGATGGCCCAGGATGCAGTGGGAGACCCTTGTTCTTTTAGGCTAAGGCCTTTTCAGATTCACACTTTGAGTGAGATACTCCCATTTTGTGAACTACTCTTTAAGTAGTTATTCAAGGGATGTCCCTTTCAATCAAAAAATTAAAAATAATAAAAAAGCAGAATTGAAATAGCTTGCTCAAAGTCACCTGGATAGTGAGCAGCAGAGTCAGGAGGTGAACCATGGTTCTTCAACTCCATATTCTCTCCTCTTTCCACTATTCCACTTGCCTCTCATAGACCAGGACCACATGGATGGCTATAGGCCCCCAACCCTGCTTGGCTCTCAATGGTCTACAGGATCAAATCTGTCCCCTTTACACTGGCATTCAACACTGACACCCTGGCTGACCTCTCAAGTCTTGCCTTCTCCTACTTTCTTCCACTCTTATAAAATTGGATTAAACCATATATTCTTCCCCTGAAAACCCCTGTTCCTTCTTTCATTCTTATCAATCTGGATGCCCCCAATTCTCCCCTTTCTCCTTGTGAATGCTGTCCAATGCCCTCCTGAGATGCTATGCCCTCCTGGAAGCTGTCCCTAATTCCACCCTCCCCCTGCCATTAACATAGCAGTTCTCTGAGCTCCCACCATGCTTTGTAACTCTCACATAGCTCTTGTCTTCTATCTTTCATTAAAGTTATTTGTGTACAAATTTATCTCTCCTGCTTGACTGCCGGCTCGCTGGGGATAAGGTCTGGGGCTTACTGGGGAACCAAACAGTATCATGGATACAGTATTGGACTGGAATCCTGCTTCAGATGCTTTCTATCTGTATAGCCACAGGGCAGGTCATGGAGTCTTTCCCCATCTGTAAAATGGGGACAATAGCAGCCTCTACTTCTCAGGATTGTTGTAAGGACCAAATGAGATAATGCTCAGCAAACCTTAGGATGCAATAAGAATATTGGCTGTTGTTATTCTTTTTTTGCACTCTCCATTGTATCTGTTATGGAACCTTTCACCTTGTAAGCACTCAGTACAAATTTGTGAAGGGAATGAATGAATAATCCAGAGAAATCTTGCCTTAAATAGGACCTTGGATCTGTTGATAGGGTCTGAATGCACAGACCTTGGTAATTGTCCATATGTTAGCACAGAATAATTATCTTTGGGTTGGAAGGGATTTTGGAGATTGTCTAGTCCAACCCATATCAAACCGTGCCAACTCATGCCAACCCATGCCAACCCACACCAACCTATTACAATCTATACCAATTCCCACCAGTCCATGTCAATCCATACCAACCCATGCCAATCCATACCAACCCTCTCTATCACACCTCTGGCAAGTGATCATCAAGCCTCTACTCAAAGACCACTGGTCTGAGGGAACCCACTGTATCTTCTCCCAGAGCATTTCATTCTAATTTGGTGTGGATTTAATTGTTGAGAAGTTTCTTCTTCCACCAAGCCTGCGGTCTGTCTTTTTACAACTTTAGTTCTTTTCTCCTAGTTCTTCATCTCTGGCTCTAATAGAACAAGCTCTTCTTTTCCACAGGAGTTCTTGATCTTCTTAATGACAGCTATCAAGGCTCCTCTGTCCTTGACTTCCAGGTCTTTTCTTCCTCAGGTAAAACACCTACAGTTCTTTCCTTTGATTTTCATATGACCTGATTTCTCTCATGATTGCTTTCCTCCAGATAATATCTTGTTCATCAATATATTTCCTAAAATATGGTTCCCACACTGTTGGTGGAGTTGCAAACTGAGTCAACCATTCTGAAGAAGAATTTGGAACTAGGCTCAAAGGGCTATAAAACTATACATACCCTTTGATCCAGCAATAACACTACTAGGTCTGTATCCCAAAGAGAGCAAATAAAAAGGAAAAGCACCTGCATGGACAAAAATATTTATGACAACTCTTTTTGTGGTAACAAAAAAATTAGAAATTGAGGGGATGCTCATCAATCAGGAATGGCCAGACAGGTTGTGGTATATGATTGCAATGGAATACTATTGTGTTGTAAGAAATGGCAAGCAGGGTAGTTTCAGAAAAATCTGGGAAGACTTACATGAATTGATGCAAAGTGAAGTGAGCCGAACCAAGCGGATATTGTAAAAAATCACAGCGCCATTGTACGGATCAGCTGTGAATGGCTTAGCGGTTTTGATGAAAGCAATGATTCAAGAAAATTCCAAAAGACTTAAGGTAAAAAAAAATGCTGTCTCCCTCCAGAGATAGAACTGTTGGAGTCTAAGCGCAGACTGAAGCATATTTGTTTCACTTTCTTCATTTTTCTTGCTTTTTTTTTTTTTTGCAACATGGCTAATATGGAAATATATTTTGCATTGTTTCACATGTATAATTGATATGACATTTCCTGCCTTCTTAATGGATGGGGGGAGGGGTGAATGGGCAGGAAAGAATTCAGAACTCAAAATTTAAAAATATATTAAGAATAAATGAATAATAATTTTTAAAAATATGGTTTTCAGAACATCGCACAGTATTGCTGCTGCGGCTTGACAAGGGCGGAATGAATACATGGGGACTATCAGCTTTCTAGTGGTAAAACCTTATGGTTGAAATTCACTTTATCATAAACCTGTTCCCCTTCTCTCCACTGCCAGGTAGGACTACACACGTAATAACAAAGACCAATTAGTTACCAGATATTTCCTGAACACATACTCTAAGTATGGGCCTGTTGGGGATACAGAGGACTAAGTATGAGATCCAGTGCCTGTCCTCAGGAAGAACACTAGTTGAGAAGTGACAACAAGTAAGCTATCAATATAAAATCCCCTGTATTTAGTGACTTGATGTTCTAGAGGAGATCAGAGGAAAGTGATCATTATATGCTTAAGTGATTTGGGAGATATCAGAGAAACACACCAGACCATAGGTGTAGAGCTGAAAGGGGACTCTAAAAAAGGCCATTTAGTCTGACCTCTTTATTTTACAGATGAGAAAATTGAGGCCCAGAGAAGGTAAATGACTTTACTAAAGTCACACAAGTAATAAGTGGCAGAGATGAGTTTTGAACTAAGAACCTGGAAAACCAATCTCAAGGTTCCTTACTATATCACAATTCAGGAAGGAAGTGGGGCTTGAGACCTTGAAGAAGGGAGAGGCTTTGGACAAACAGAAAACAGAGAGGAAGACTCCCCAATTAAATTAACCCCCTTCCATAAATATTTATGAGTCTTCTGTAGGCAAAATGTCATGGTTGTTTCAAGTAGAGGAATTGTGTGAGCAAAGGCCTGGAGGTAGGAACACATTTGGGGTGTTAGGGGTATTTGTTTTGTGGTAGAAGAGCATTGAATGTCCTAGCTTGACTCTTGGGTCTGACATTTTTGAGTGGCTTTTATGAGGCAGCATGATGCAATGGAAAGAATACTGGTTTGAATTAGATTAATTCTGCCACCGTATGACCTTGATAGAATCACTTCTTTTATCTGGGACCACTCTTTCTTCCAGGAATTGCACTAAGTAGCAGTTGAGGGCTTACTGAATTCTTAGAATCGAGTTCTTAGAATTTCACTTTTTGTAACCAAAGTTGGTATGTAAGTTGTCCCTCATGTCTGAAAAGTACTTTCTCCTGGACTCTGACTCCTAGGATACCTCTCCTCCCCAAAACTTTATTGTTGTTCAGTCATTTTTGACTCTCCATGACCACATTTGGGATCTTTCTGGCAAGGATAATGGACAGCTTTGTCATTTCCTTCTCCAGTTCATTTAACTGAGGCTAACAAAGTTAAATGACTTGACCAGCATTGCACAGCTAGTAAGTGTTGAAGGTCAGATAAAGTCTTCCTGAGTCTAAGCCTAATGGCCTATCCACTGCATACCCAGCTGCTCCCTAAATTGACCTTGCATTTATTTTACGTATGCTGATTCACTGATGTATTGCTCCCCTTGATGAAATGTAAGCTTCTTTAAGGTAAGGATTGTTTCATTTTTGTCTGTGTAGCCTCAGTACCTAGCACAGTGTTTGGCACATAGTAGGGCCTTAGATGCTTATGGATTAGGTGATTGGTAAGCTGGGTTTTCCTTGTGGTCTTTTTGCAGACCCTTATTATGAATATTGCCTTATGAGATGGTCAAATGTTCCAGGAAATGATGTGTCTTATGGTTCTGGGTATCTGATAAAGCCAGCTGGATTTTCTCCTTTGCTTGACTTTCTGAAGATGTGAATAATTCTTCTATGCTTGCTGCAACTACTTCCTGTCTTTGGGTGTAATTTATAGAGCATGAACACCAATACTGACATGATTGATTCTTCCCAGTGGCTACATCTACTCATTGATCATTGAACAGAGCTCTCAGACCAAAAGGAGCTAAGTGAAAGTCTATAAATGGAGTAAAAACTAATTTTTAGCATTCTTTTCCTCCTTGTCTAGCACTTTATCACCAAAGAAGGGGGTGTTTACATGACTGGGGTACATTTCTCTGTTTCATGGGTTTCTGTGGCCAATGGATTTGTCCATCCTACCAGTGATGATTTCCTATGTACTTCATACCACAGGCTGGTTCTTGCAAAGCTTGGTAGAACCTGTTGGAGTCCAACCCAGAGCTTTGCACATAATAAATCTGTAGTACATTTTGTTGAACTGAAAATCAAAGAATGAGTCTATATCGGTGTATTGAGGCATCTCATCAATTCATCTGCTAAAGAGATGCTAACAATAATGATTTTCTAGCCTTGCGAGTGAAGAGGAGTTCTGGCCTTGAACTCTCATGCTCCCACCTCATTGATCGAAGCACAGAGGCCCCCCTAGGAGCCTCCTCTTTTTAGTCAACATTTCTGTCCCACCACATGTCCCCAAGGGCCAGGCAACTCCCCACCTTCTAAACTGAGAAATTGCTAGTCTAATAACCTCTTCATAGTAAAGTGTTAATTAAGCATTTCCCCGAGGCTCCTTTCCAATTCCTGGGTCACCAGCGCATTCTAGCAAGATCATTTTGAGAAGAATAGTTAGCAATAATTTTGTCTTTTTTTGTAGTATTCTATTATGCTAGTCATTTTTCAGTCATGTCTGACTCTTTGTGACCCTGTTTGAGATTTTTTGGGCAAAGATATTGGAGTGGTTTGCCATTTCCTTCTCCAGCAGGGTCAAACAAAACTGAAAGATGCCTGAACAACAATTGTGCTCCAAACTTATTGGTGTTATCCTCTCTCTCTCTCTCTCTCTCTCTCTCTCTCTCTCTCTCTCTCTCTCTCTCTCTCTCTCTCTCTCTCTCTCTCTCCCTCCTCTCTCTCCACCCCTTTGGCCCCTTTGTAGACAGTCTTCATGAGTTGCTGGGGTTAAAAAAAATCATTCCCTGGTCACCAACTCTCTGAGGATGAGCCTCTTTGATTGTTAAAGACACAGCTTTTTGTTACTTTAGACCTTTTCAGTGTTTATTCCACCAGAAAGATTTTGGAGCATTATTGCCCCACCAAGATGAGACATTTCCATGGCTACAGAATTTATCACTAAGTCACTATCCTGGTAATGAGCTTCTAAGTACTTAAAGGCTCTTTCTGGAGGAAGAAGACCTCAATGGAAGATCCCATTATACCCATTCATCAGTCAGTCAGGCACTGTGCTAAATGCTGTATGAATCCTAGTTATATCTAGTGAGTCCCACCAGTAACCTGAGCAAAGAGTGGAAGTTACTTTATTAGATTTAGATACCAATCCTAGAAATCTTAGGAAGACCAACAGTTTGCACTGTTTTAAAAAATTATTTTTAGTGAAGTTACAGAAAATTGGAAAAGATCTAAGAAGATGAGTATAGCCAACCTTTTATCATTAAAGACAGCAGAACAAACCCATTTGGACCTTAACTTCACTGTGCTGGATGTGCTTATAGGAGAAGCAGAAATAATACTAAGAGAACCAAGGTGGGAAAAGTAGCTGGATTAGACTAAGAATATATTGAGATTGATGCTGGGGGTGCCCAAGCTAGATGGGGTAGTGACCTGCACTGAACATATCACCCCTTTGAGGAGGTTAACCTTTTTACTTCTACCCTTAATGCTTACCTTTACTTTACCCTTAATTTAACTAGCACCTTTAATTCTCACCCTCTCATCTATGACTTTGTTCAACAAGCTATTTTCTCATATTCATATTCAGTGTCTCTTACACAGGTAACAGGGTAGAACAATAGATAAAGTGATAAGTCTGGAGTCAGGAAGACCTGAGTTATCCGACACTTATTAACTGTGTGACCCTGGGCAAGTCATTTAACCTCTGTTTGCCTTAGTTTCCTCATCTGCAAAGGGGAAAGAATAAAAATTTACTAAATGTTGTGCTAGGTACTTCACCACCACCCTGGGAAGTAGGTGTGATTATCATCCCCATCTTTATCGTTCCATCACGTCCCACTCTCCATGACCCCAGTTGGGGTATTCCTGGCAAAGATACTGGAGTGGTTTTGCCACTTCCTTTTCCAGATTGTTTTACAGATGAAGAAACTGAGGCAAACAGAATTAAGTGACTTGCTCAGGGTCACACATCCAGTAAGTGTCTGAGGTCAGATTTGAACTCAGGAAGATGAGTCTTCCTGACTCCAGGTCTGGGCACTCTGTCCGCTGTACCACCTAGCTGCTTCTTCCTTAATTATAAAATGAGGATAATAATAGCACCTACCTCCCATGGTTGTTATAAAGCACCTAGCACAGCATTTAGTAGTTGCTTAGTAAATTTTTGTTCCCTTTTCCTTTACCAATGAGGAAACTGAGGCAAATAGAGGTTAAATGACTTGCCCAGGGTCACATAGCTAGTAAGTGTTGGAGGCAGGATTTGAACTCAGTTTATCCTGACATCAAGTCCAGCACTCTACCATACAACCTAACAATCTAAATTTAAGGAAGATTGGGAAAGGGTTTGGCAGAAAGTGAGACTTTAGCTGAGACTTGGAGGAAGCCATGGAATCTAGGAAATAGAGATGAAGAGGGTGCATATTCTATACATGGTGAATAGCTGGTGAAAATGCCTGGAACTGGGAAATGGAGTGTTGTGTGGGAGGAATATTAAGGAGGCCAGTGACATTGGATCGTAAAGTATAAGAAGATTAGAAAGGGACCATGTTATCAAGGACTTCGAATATCAAATAGAGGATTTTATATTTGATCTTGAAAGTAATGGGGAGCCATTAGCTTCATTGGCTTAATTATCTCCTTGCAGAATTCCTACATGTATTTAGGTACTTCTATGTCTATATGTATATATATGCTAATGTGTGTGTGCGCACACACACACGTATATAAATATACCTAATCCTAGTTTCTTTCATGAGCTATAGTCGTTCATTGCCAACTAATTTTTTTTTAATATCTTTAACTGGATGGTCTATGGGCATCTTAAACTCAATATGTTCAAAACAGAATTCCTCCTTTCCCCAAAATGCTTTTCTCTTCTGCACTTCTCTAATTCTGCTCAAGGTACAACCATATTCCCAGCTACTTGGGCTCTCCACTTCAGCATCACATAGGGCTTTTCACTCTCATTCACTTCACAGGTATGGCCCATTTGGCTAAATCTTGTTTCTACGTTCACAACATATATGCTCTGTCCTCTCACCGTCACCTTACTTCTTTCATGTATCAACTAAAATCCCACCTTCTGCAGGAGATTTTTCCAGGTTTCCAAACTGCTAATGTCTTCCCTTCTCAGGTTACCTTCCACCTGTATGCCTTGGAGATATTGTGGTTTCAGTTCTAGATCACCACAATAAAGTGAATATTGCAATAAACAAGCACACAAATTCTTTGGTTTCCCAGTGCATATAAAAGTTAAGTGTGCAATAGTGTTATGTCTAAAAAAACGTACATACCTTAATTAAAAACATTTTATTGCTAAATAAAATGCTAACCAGCATCCAAGCCTGAAGCAAGTCATAATCTTTTTCCTTTTGGAGGGTCTTGCCTTGATGTTGATGGCTGTTGACTGATCAGGATGGTGGCTGCTGAAGGCTGGGCTGTGGCAATTTCTTAAAATAAGACAGCAACGAAGTTTGCCTCATTGAGTGACTCTTCCTTTTACATGAACACTTAGAGGCCATTATAGGGTTATTAATTGGTCTAATTTCAATATTGTTGTGTCTCAGGGAATAGAGAGGCCCAAGAAGAGGGAAAAAGATGGGGGAGCAGTCGGTTGGGAGAGCAGTCAGAACACACACAACATTTATTGATTAAATTCACCATCTTACATGGGCATAGTTTGCGGCACCCCAAGACAATTATAACTAACATCAAAGGATCCTTAATCACAGATGACCATAATAGATAAAATAATAATGAAGAAATGTGAAATGTTGTGAAAATTACCAAAATGTAACAGAGACAACAATGCGAGCACATATCATTGGAAAAATGATGTTGATAGACTAGCTGGGTGCAGGATCACCACAAATCTTCTAATTTGTAAAAAAAAATGCCATATGGGCAAAATGCAATAAAATGAGGTATGCCTGTACCCTAATATCTAATAGGTACATAGTTATTTTTGTGTTATCGCCTCCGTTAGAAGGCATGTTACTTGAAGACAGTCTATTTTTGCCTTCTTCTTCCTAGGGTTTAGAATAGTGCCTGAAATGTAGTGGTAAATATGTGCTGGCTAACTATTAAAGTGGATCAGCACCTCCTCTGTAACTCAGAGTGTAAGAGAGTTGTCTTGGACAGTTGGAGGGTGACTTGCTCAGAGTCATATAGCCAGTATGCTTCAGCGACAAGGCTGGAATCAAGGGCTTCCATTTCTCTACCTACTATGTCACTGGTTCCTCTCCTAGATGTTCACTTATGTACACACTTGTATATTTATGCTCATTTTTTTCAGTGAATTGTCTGATGATGAATATATGCTCTACTGAGGAATGTTGCTTGTGAAAGTTTGCCTCTTCTCTAGTATCTCCAGCAAGAATACCCTCAATGCATTGTTGGTAGAGTTGTGAACTGATCCAACCATTCTGAGGGCAATTTGGAACTATGCCCAAAGGGCTATAAAACCGCTCATACTCTTTCACCTAGCATTACCACTACTAGGTATGTATCCCAAAAGAGATAAAAACAAAACAAAACATCCTACAACATGACTTTGTGCACAGTACATTTCACTTTGCATCAGCTCATATAAGTCTTTCCAGGTTTCTCTGAGAGCATCCTGTTCATAATTTCCTATAGTACAATAATATTACATCATAATCACATACCACAATAGGTCCTTTTCCTTTTTTCTTTTTATCTCTTTTGGGAGACCGGCTGAAGGGGCTGGTCACTGGGCCCTCTCCTTTTTCTCCTTTCTGCCTCCTTCAGTCTCATTGTCCAAAAGGACCCACTCCTCTATCCATGAGAAGCCCCTGCTTATCAGCATGTTCCTGCCTGACTCTCTGTCCTGAGACAGCCGAGGCTATGGTGGCTAGAGGGGAAAGCAGGCTGCTTGGTGATTGTATTGTTGTCAGAGCCATGGGTGGCCAGTGATCGCCTTCCTAGGAGCAGCTACCCCACCCTTGCTACCCATTTTCCCTCCAAAGAGGCAGGAAGCATTGAATTCCAAGGTCATTAGGCTGAAAGCTGCTGCACGTTCCCATTGAGTGGAATTGTGCGGTTCATTGGGCAGCTACCCAGCCTTCCTTTTTTCTTTTGAAAAAAATATTTTGGAATTGGCTTGTGACATGGAAAACTTTGTTTCTAATTTTAATAAGTACTCCTTGAAGATTAACTCACCCGTGCCTCCTTGAGGCTGCCTTGGCTCCATTTCCCCCTCCTCTCTCCATCAACAGGGTACCTTGGCTTGCATTCTCTCCCAGTGCTCTCCCTATGACCTTTGGCTGCATGATCTTTGCCTCCTCTGGGTGGCTCTTCCACTCCAGCTGGGCATGGTAAAGATTAAGCAATTAGGGGAAAAGCTTGTACAACCCAAGACTGATGCATTGAATAACTGAGAAACAGGTCTTGGGTAAGACTTGCTGGGATAATTGGTTTCCTTTGAAAGACGTTCATTCAAACCAAGGGTTTGGAACCTTGGGTCTAGTGGGGTTGCCATGGTATACCCAGGATCTCTTTCTGTTGTGAAGCTACTGCCGGTTGAAGGGAGTACCAAGCAGATGTACCAGGAGCACTTCTAGTTGGAAGAGTTCCAGTGAAGGAGACTCCTTATCTGTTTCCCTTACTGAGGATAAATGGCTAGGAGATATTCTTTTTCAGGATGTAGCCTTGGAAAATCAATTCTGCTTATTAATCTTTTCCAAGTTCCTTCTCCAGGAGCCCACTACCTATAATATCAACCTCAGCTATTCACAAAGTAAGAAGCAACTTTGCCCTGGCATGAGGCATTTCCAGTACAAGCTGTATGCTGGCCTGTCAATTACAGATGCACAGCCTGGTTACAGAATCCCGCCGGGTCACGATTAAGCATGCCCTTCTGAATAGAGCAGGGAGGGGAACTGCGCCTGTGATTTCACTGATTTAGAGACCCCTTTGGATCAGTGCAGGCTGGCACCTTCCCTGAAAGTTAATCATGGAGAACTGCTGACAGGCTTCTGCGGTTGAAGGACTTGTCCAGGGTCACACACCTGGTAAGTGTCAGGTCTTCTTGGTTCTTAGGCCAGCTCCCTCTTTTCTGTACCACAAAGCTTCTTAATCTAATTAAGTTCCAAGACCGTTTATATAGAGCTCATTACTGACTATTCTTTCCAAAGTCAAGTTGGAAAAATGTGTCTCGCTGTGAGTCCTCTCCTTGTCACCACCATAGGTCCCCAGTGGCCATTGCTCTCTTGATATGAGCCATCTAGGTTGGAAGGGATTGGTTGATTCCACGAAAGCCAACACTGCACCTTTAAGACCTTTCACATCTGCTTCCAATGACTCTTCTTGCACATTACATCCATTTCTAGGTTCCATGTTCCAACCAAACTGGCCTCCTTCCAGTTCCCCCATGTGACACTCTATCTTTGGACTCTGTGAAGTTGTGTGGACTTTCCAAATGCCTCCCCCTTCTAAGAGCCTTAGCTTTCTTCAAGGCTGGATTCTAGTACAATCTCCTATGCTAGACCTTTCCAGTGCCTATTTTACTTTATCCACGTACATACTATTTCCCACCTGTAGAATGCAATCTCCTTAAGGGTAGGGGCCTTTTAGTTTTTTGTCTTTGTATGCCCAGTGCCTAGTACAATGTTTAGCTACCATCTAGCAAATGCTCTTGAATGAACAAATGGGGTAGCTTACTTCTCCCTTGAAGGCATGCTAACGTTTATTGCCCTGTGATCTCCAAGGGGTATCATCCCACAGGGCTCATGCCTCCTAAGAAAGGTTATTAAGAGGCCTACTGATGGTGGCAAAAAGACTTTACAAATACTTAATTGCCACCCATCAAATCCTAGGAAAATCTTTAGATCTTGAAAATTCTTTGGAGGGAGCCAAATGTTGAGAGGCCATACTTGATCCCTATTGAGACCCGCATGACCTAAATACTTGAGGGAGGCTCTATAGAAATCAATCAGCTAATAGTTTTAGGCTATCTGTTTCCAGCTGGTCTAATACTTTCAGTCATCCTTCGATAAGTTCTTCCAAAGTCTTTGCAGATATGATGAGCTCATCCAGATAAGCCAGTATTTCGAAGTAGTTCATATTTATATATATAACATTATATATGTTATCATTATAGATCATATACATTTTAACATCATGTATCGTATATATTTTATATTTTAACATTATATATCATAAATTATATATTTTAACATCATATATCATATATATTATTTATTTTAACATTATATGTCATAAATTATATATTTTAACATCATATATCATATATATTATTTATTTTAACATTATGTATCATAAATTATGTATTTTAACATCATATATCATATATATTATTTATTTTAACATTATACATAATATACATTTTACATATATTTATTTTATATGTATATGTATAAAAGCTGTCTTTTTCGTTAGCTGTTGAAAAGGAGTAGGGGCTTTAAGAGATGGCTTTCTGGGTTTCAGGAGAAGGAATGGATATAGTAAATCCATCAATCAACAAGTAATTTTAAGAGTCTCCTAAGAATCTGGCAAATAGAAATGAAGGTAAAATTTAAAAAAATCAACCACATTTTAAAGACAAAATAGCAAAGTGATAGAGCTCTCAGATTCCTTGGAGTATGGGGTTAGAATGTCATAATTCCACTGGAAAGATGAAGACCATTTCCCCCTTATCTTCTTATTCCACAGAGACCTGCTAGTATATGCAGATCCAATCCTGAAAACCACAACTACCAGTCAGATGGTTCAGAACTTACCTTGGTTTTCTTGTTTGAAATCTAGAGATCCACATGCCTCTGAATATCTTTGGCAGTCTTCTGTACTGCCGGAATGACTGAGGCATATAGACTATTGGACTTGGCTATGTTGCCATAGATGAACAGTTCCTTCAGGTAGTTTCTAAGATCCTCTATAAAAAGAGGGAAATTTTCTAAGACTATTTTTGAGAAGGTCAAAAGTTACTGATGTGTATTATGCCCCCTGTTCCTCCTTATACCTCACCAGTCATACAGTGAGAACATGCCAGCCCATATGGTTGGTTTCTTCTTTTTTTAATAATATTTTATTTTTTCCTACTTCTATGTAAAGACAATTTTTAGCATTCATTTTTACAAGATTTTGAATTCCAAATTTTCTTCTGTCCCCCCTCCTTCCCCTCCTCCCTTCCATAAAAATGGAAAGCAATTTGACATGTTAGATATATATAATCAGGTAAAACATATTCCCATATCAGTGACCATTGTGAAAGAAGAAACTGACCAAAAGGAAAATAAAAACAAAAAAAGAGTAAGTGAAAGAAGTATTCTTCAATCTGCATTAAGGTTCATTAGTTCTTTATCTGGATGTGGATGGCCTTTTTCCATCATAAGTCTTTTGTAATTGTGTTGCTAAGTGCTGTCCTGGACCAACGCTGACCTATCAGAAAGTAAAAGAAAGTAACTGGTAGAATGATATAAAAAAAAACCATGGAAAGACAATGGCCAACCATGAATAACACAGAAGTACAATGATCCAAGACAGTTCCAAAAGACTCATGATGGAGAATGCCATCAGTCAGAGAAAGAACTGAAGGAGTCTGAATGTAGATCACAGCATACTATTTTTCACTTTCTTTTTTTCTTTTGATGGTAGGTGTTTTCTTTCAAATATGGAAATATGCTTTTTATGATTTTGTACATAAAACCTACATCAAATTGCTTACTGTCTCAGGGAAGGGGGAAAGAAAGAAGGGAAGAAGAGAATTTTGAACTCAAAATTTAAAAAATGAATATTAAAAATTGTTACATGCAAATGGGGAAAATAAAAAATATATATATTTAAAATAGAAAGTAACTGCTAGTTTCCACAGAATGGTTAAGACCTAGGAAAAAATATGTTTTTGTTATTACTTGTTACTCATGGTGGAATCAGTTAAACTTCCTGGTGAAAAGGGCCCATCCAACAACTATAAAGGGATTTTTAGATGCAGACAATGGCTTATGTGGAGGAGTGTTAGATGAAGAAAAATCCTATGTTGATACCTGAGGGCCAGAGAACCCTGGCAAGCCTAGCCTCAGCTGAAGTAGACCTCTTCCCAGAGTCCACCTTTTTCCTTCCTAGTACTCTGCCTCTTAGGAAAGCAAAGCTATTCCAAAGAGACTGACTCCTTGGGAGCTGGAGAAAGTAATAGTTGGTGTAGGTCATCCTCAACTCAGGATTAGGGTTGCAAGTCGGAGAGTCTGAGAATACCAGGGCCATAGAATGGAAAACTGGCTAGGTGGTGCAGTGCATAAGAGCACCAGTACAGGAGTCAGGAGGACCTGAGTTCAAATCTCACCTCAGACACTTGACACTCACTAACTGTGTGACCTTGGCCAAGTCACTTAACCCCAGTTGCCTCATCCTGGGTCATCTCCAGTCATCCTGATGAATATCTGGTCACTGGATTCAGATGGCTCTGGAGGAGAAGTGAGGCTGGTCACCTGCACAGCCCTCCCTCACTCAAAACAAAGTCAAGTGCAAGTCATGTCATTATTTCTCTGATGGCGTGGTCTTCTTTGGCAATGAAGGGCGAACACTATTGGTACATGTTGTGTTATTTATTGTTATGTGTGCTATGAATTGTGATCCTACATGTGATCTATCTATCTGGTTTACTATATGAAACTCTGAGGTGGATGCTGTTTACTATATGCCTACAAATGTACTGTATGTTTGGAAATAATTTACCTTGTGACCCTTCTATGTAGTAATTATTGGATACTTATAAAAGTATGCTCATAGATTTACCTATGTATGTAGTGTAATTTGCAGGGAGTGCATTTTTTTTTTACTATAAGGGAGGGTATAGGACATATGTTTGTGGACCCCATTTTCCTCAGCTCTTAGGATGGAGCAAGCCTATACCGCTGGGAGAAATCCTCTGTACCACATTTCCCAAAAGGCTGCATAAACTTTCAGTGTGGCAACATCACCTGGCATAGACTCTGACTAGGTAAGGAGGTTCTATAGCAAAGGCCACTTTTAAAAAACTCCATTGGTACTTGGTATGGGTGGCTGAGGCACAAATAGAGAGGAGGGTCAAAGAAAAGGCAACCGTATGGAGAGAAAATAGATAATGGGGACTTATACATGGCATCTTTAACTCTAGCATTTCATGTGGACCACCATGAAAACTTTAGCTTCCTCCTCTGTGATACAGAGGAATGAGGCTAGACTGTTCCAGTCTTTAAGATTTCTTCCTGCTCTAATATTCTGTGGTAAGGTTCCTTTCAGCACTGACATTCTATGTTCTAAAGTCCCTGCCCCACCCCCTCTAGTTTTGACATTTCTTTTATCTTGACCCAAGAAGTTTGGGGAATAAGCCTAGTTTAATCCCAGTTGTAGGGTCCAGCTGTGCTCAAGGATATTGGAAATTGGTGTCAGGCTCTGTCTTCTCTTCTTCAGAGAACTCTTCCAGTTCATTAGATGATGAAATCCTTGAGACCGTTACATTGTCTATTTGCCAGGAACAGTCCTAAAAGCCCAGGCATGCGGGAGGTTCAAAATGATTTGTTGGCCAGGAAAGGCAGGGGTGGGATGGGGAAGAAGATAAAACAGCAGCTGGCTCCTAGTAATAGCTCTCTCCACACTCCACTCTAGAAATTCTGGTAAACATTTTCATAGTTTCATGGAATGTTAGAGCTGGGATGGTCTTTAGAACAAAGACTTTCAGAACTGGAAGATAAACTTAGACTATAACTATACAACCTTCCTCATTTTGTAGAGGAGATTCAGAGAGGGGAAGCTATCCGAGGCCACTCAATGAGGTAGTAGTAAGGCTGGAATTAGAACTCAGATCTTTTGACTTCTGGACAAGAGTTCCTTCTCCTCTAACACCCTAAGGGTATTAGGATCATGACTGAGGAAAATGCTGTCTCGTAGCTGTTGATTTGAAGGCCCTATCATCATGAGGAAGACCAGGGTTATTGAAATGATCCTGGTACCCTCTATGCTCATTATGACCAGCAAGTAGCTCAAAGAGTGTTCTCAGGAATACAGATTTGCTGACTCTTAACGAGTCTTATCAGTAACCATTCCTCTCTCTAGTTGGAGGACCAGGCAGATGCATAGGCATACCTACTTATCTCAGAGATACAAACTACCATGCTCTCAAAAAAGGGGAGGGAAGGGAGACAATCAAGAGAACACACAAACTCAACACATGAAAGGCACGCCCAGGTGCCCTGACTTTACATTCCTCAATCACATTCACAAACCTCACTTATATCCTTCCTTACTCTGTTTAATTAAACAGTATGGAAAAATAATGTGTGACAAGAAAGATTCCATTTCCCTCCTCCCTCTCTACAAACACAGACTCTCATACATACTCTCCTACATGTTACCACCTCATCAGTGGTACATATGAACACACACATAAAGTGTGATACATACAGGAGCTATTTGTGGTCAGGGCAACTCATACATAGTCTGAAGCTACAGGTCATCAGTGTCCTCCTGCTGTCCATTGTTCCTCTCTGTTGAATGGAGTCCCCTTTCTGCTACTGTTCTCTATTGGGTATCTCTGCTGGTCTAGCTTCTGAGCTCATTGAGATGTTCTTTGACATCATCAACTGTTCTGTAGCTCTAGACACTTTACAGAGCTTTCTGATTTTCTGCTTCCATTTACTGGAGTGTAGTTACTTAGAAGTATCTTCCTTTGCAGGGGAGGACCAAGTGTTTTTATTTTTTATTTTAATTTTTTTTAGCATGTATAGACCATTATACGTAAACCCAGGTAGGTGAGCAGCAGAAGCCCCAGGCTCAGATCATCTGTCCTTTAATTTACTCTCCTTCTGTAGTCATTGGAGGTCCCTGACCCCATCTAACTTCTACACTTGTCATTGGCAAATCTCTTTTCACTTTTGTCAGTCTTTAAATCCTTGATGATTAGTCTACATCTCCATTTGGGGGACTTGTCTAACAGGAGCAATTGACCTAGTTCCATAAAGTTCATGATTGGCATATAGATAAACCTGGGGGCAAGAGCAAAAGAGGCAGGTGAAGTTAGCAGATCTCTTACCTTTGCCTTTGTTTTGTAATCCTATATTTTTTATGGGTTTGGTCGATGAAGCATTTAGTTTGGAGTCAGGAAGACTCTTTCTGAGTTCAAATCTGGCCTCAGACAGTAGCCCTGGGCAAGTGACTTAATACTATTTTCCTCAGTTTCCTCACCTGTAAAATAAGCTGGAGAAGGAAATGGCAAACAATTCCAATATCTCTGCCAAGAAAACCCCAAATGGGGTCACGAAGAGCCAGACATGACTGAAATGACTAAACAACAACAACAGATATCTCTGTTATGCATACCTGACAGTGACAGAAATACTCAACTTTCTTTTAGCTGTCATTCTTGCCAGCTGAAAACCTCCTTTGTCTCCTTAAATTCACATACAAGTGTTGGCAATGTGTGAAAAAACTAGCTACCTAAGAATACCATCGCTTTCTTGGTGATTACTTTCCTCAAGTGCTCTGGCTCTCAGTGAAATACTGATGCAGACATCCAGCACCTTTTCCATGTAGACTCTGCATCCTGGGCCCAGTGGAAGATTCCAGAACCCCTTGCCTAAGGCATTGTGTTTTCTTCTACCTCCTTTGACTCTATACATCTCTTACCATGCTAGACTGGCATAGAGGGACCCAGCAATCACAAGAGCTCCTTGCATCTGAGATAAAGCCTGCCTAGGACTGGAAGCCACATGTTCCTACTTAGCACCAAGTGATCACTAAGTGATAATCACTGAGGAACAGTGATTGACCTTCCTGGGCGGATCCAGTTCAATGAAGGGAGTTCTCGGCCCCACTTGTTACTTAACATGTAACATGTGTTACTTGAGGGAAATCATTTGACTTCTCTGGGCCTCAGTTTCCTCATCTGTAAAATGAGAGGATTGAGATAACAGATCTTTAAGGCTCCTTCAAGTTTCCTGGTACCCAGTGGATTGCTTAACACTCAGCCTGCCTGAAAGTTGTTACCTAAATCTCACCTAAGTCTCCCTGGTTGGAGTTTATGCCTATTTTTTAAATTGTTATTGTTCTTTATTTAGTTGTGGCTTTGGTTCTCAATGAAGCTGGAGAACATTCAGTTTCTTCTCTATCTGTGGGAGAGCCCATCACCTGGAACAGTACTCAGCCAGTGTGGGGTAGTAGGAAAATCACTTGGAGGGAAGAGTAAAACTTGGTTCTGCTGCTCACTCCCGAGGTGACCCTAGACAAATCCCTGTCCTTATGGGAGTCTTTTTTTGTCTATAAAATGAGAAAGCTGGGTTAGATCTGGAAGATCTCCTGGAGCTCTGGTCTGTTGTATTATGTTGTGTTCGGCCTAGAGGCCGATGGACTACCTGAGCCTTCTTACCTGTCTTCCAGGTCTTCGGTGATCAGCCGGATTTACGTGTTGAAAGAAGAGACTTTCCAGAGTCGAACAAGGGTTAGGCTTTATTCAGGGTCTTAGTTACATGTGCAGGGTGAATTCTTCCTCAGGAGAGAGGAATCCTCCTCCTCCCAAGGGGCAAGGATCACGCAGCAAGAGGATGGGAGCGGAAGAGGGGAGGGACCCTTATCCCTCTAAGGGCCCCTCAGTGCAAAAAATGCCTTCAGGCTTTCCTGTCCCCACTTAAGCTCTCCCAGCCGCATAGTTTGCACGTGAATACCGTGCCTGCTCTCAGCCCCTAGCTAGTCAACAACAGGTGTGCTCAGACCACAGGCCAATCTCAAGGGTGGGATGCTCTCCCCAGCAAGTTTCCAACTGAGAAGAGGTGGAAATACACAAGATAGCCTGTGTTTCTCGCCTCAATCCCCAGCTGTTCCCTGGGGGGCCTCATGAGAACTCTAAGATTTAGAGGTCCTTAATTTTACCTGCCCGAGACTGTCCTCATGAAACTGAGCTTACACCCCTAACAATGTTGTACTATCTCTTGGGCTATGCTATTGGGCTTCTGTACCTTTATTCTGAGTTTTCCCCTAGGTATCTGTGTGTGGTCATAAAACCTCATCTCTTCAAATTCCAGCATCCTTCTGGTGATCCTTTGTGGATCTGAGTCCCAGGACCCCCAAATCTCAGAAGAACTGCAGTTTCTGGAGAATCAAAGGGTCATGTGGTGTATGTAAGTTACAGTACATTACAAGTGGGCAAATGTTTGCACAAAGATGGTACAAAAATTATCAACCATGAAATTTAGAACTACAAAAAATGGCAAACTGGGCACATAGTGACATAAAGGGAATATGGGTGCACAGATAAGTATTGCCTTGGTTCAGTCATGCATGTTCAACTCTCCATGACCCCATTTGATGTTTTCTTGGCATAAATACTGTAGTGGTTTGTCATTTCCTTCTCCAATTCATTTTACAGATGAAGAAACTGAGGCAAAGAGAATTAAGTGACTTGTCCAGCATCACACATCTAGTAAATGTCCAAGGTCAGATTTGAGCTCAGGTCATCCTGACTCCAGGCCAGGTGCTGTATCCACTTCACCACCTAGCTGCCCCATTGCCTTGGTATCCTAGACCAGTGAATTAATCATTCAATTGACACACAGTGAGTGCTATGTGCCAATTACAATGCTAGATTCTAAAACTGTAAAGACAAAAACAAAACTGTCCCTGCCTTCAAGGGACATATATTCTAACTGAGGAGACAAATTTTACAGAAGGTTGCAAAAATCTTCGTGCAATTTTAAACTGTAATAGCTTAAAATTTATGATTATTTAACAATTATTAATATCATTTAATAATAATATATTTATATATTATTTACATACACATATCATTTATAACATTTAATACATTTAGTTTAATATAATCTAAAATAGCTACTAAACTTTAAGGCATTAGAGTTTAAAACCACACAAAGACTTTGGGGTCACCAGGCATAATTAACAGTTTAAGTAATTAAGCTTAAAATTGAGGCTTTTGGTTCACCTTGTATATATGTAAATGCACGTTGAGAATATATAAAATTAAGAAAAGATAATTTGGGAAGGAAGGGTGCTAGGAACTAGGGAGAGGGCAGTTGGGGATCAGGAAAATCTGGTAGGAAGTAGAATTTGAGCTGAGTTATGAAGGAAACAAGTGGACATGAGGAGGTAGTACATGCAGCCTAGAGGAAATCCAGTTTGAAGTCAAAGAGATGTGCTGCAGGAAGTCATGTGTGCAGAAGAGCAACAGGGCCAGTTTGGTTGGACCACAGAGTCCAGGAAGAGGATGAATGTATAAAAAAATCTGAAAAGGTGGCTTGGAGCTTGCTCTAGTTCCCAAGTAGAGGAGGTTCTATTTAACAGCTCCCATATGTTTTATAATTTAGTTTTGAACATTTAGCAATGTTTTGATTTAGACAGATTAAAAGGAACCAAGGAGGGTAGATGCCCTATGAAGATTTGATGAACTCTTTGACCAACAAAGCCCAGGATGAGAAGATGTGGTAGAGTCCAAATCATAGAAGGAATCTGCCCACTAATGAGATCACGGATGTGTTGAAACAATTAGCCATATGACGTTGGAGTAAGAAAGTAGAAAGAGGGCTGGATTCAGAGGGAGAGATCTAGGTTCAAATTCCAGCTCTGCCACTATCCATAAGACCTTGGTCATGGCCTCTTGAGCTAGAAAGTTGCCAGTGTTATCCTGAAAGGAGATTGACTTGATTTTCTTCAGGTTGTTGAGAATTAAAAATGAGAGTAGGAAGACCAAAGAAACAGCCCTCCTTTGTAAAATGACTTGGATGGTCTCTAAAGTCTTCTCCAGCTCTCATTCTATTTTCAAAAGCCACGTCAGTTTTCTGGGCCTCATTTTCTTCTTTTATTGGTTGAAGGAGTTGGGTCAGATGACTTTGAAGGTTCTTTCCCACTCCACTATTTCAAGCCCTCCCTCACTTCAATCCAATCCACTTATATGTCATGGCATCACCTCCATGATGTTACAGTCCTCTTTGAGAACGAAAGACAAACATCATTTCAGGTATCTATAACTTTACTTTTTGACAGGCATTCTCCACTCCAGCCACACCAGCCTTGACTCCGTCCCCCAAAACTACATGCTCATTCCCAATAGCATTAACCAGAATGCCAATTTAAAGTTAACAACATGTTTTCTTTTCAAAAACCCTATGAGCAAAGAAGGGCAAGAACTGTTACTCACATTTTGTTGATAAGAAAACTGAGACTCAGAATAAAATATAGGACTTGCTGAAGTTAGCATAGCTAGCTTATGTGAGATGTGGCTTTGAATCCAAGGTTCTTCCCTTTACGGGTAGCAGGTGATGTGGTAAGTAGCACTTTGGGCTTGGAGTCAGGAAGATTTTGAGTTCAAATCTAGCCTCCTATTAGCTGTGTGACCCTGGGCAAGTCACTTAACCTTTGTTTGCCTCAGTTTCCTCAACTGTAAAAGGGGATAATAATAGCACCTCCCTCTTAGAGTTGTTGTATGGATCAAATGAGATAATATTTGTAAAGTGCTTAGCTGACACACTTAGTAGGTGCTTAATAAATATTCATTCCTTTCCATTCTTCCACATAGCAAGATATCTACTTAAAAAATGGTTTCTCTGCCTAAAGTACACTCTACCACATCTTGGTTCATCTGCCTTCCACTTACTTACTCTCCAAGGTCCGGTTGAAATTTTGGTGAATATAGCCTCAGAGTCAGGGAGAGTCTGGTTCTAGGTTTTACTTTGCTTTCCAACTCTCTACCCTTGGGTAAGTCACTTCCCTCTCTGAGTCTCAGTTTCCCCATCTGTAATTTTTAAAAATTATATTTATTTTAATTATAGAACTCCCTTCTGCCATAATTTGGCATGTATTGAACCTGAGAAAGGTTTGTAATCAGTGTGTGTGTACATATATGTGTATATATGTATGCATATTTCCCTTTTAAAAAAAATTTCTGAGAAATCTCATGATAGCCTATATTCAGGGGCAGCCCATATTGTCCTAAGATGGTAATATCATCTCTTTCTACCTTATAGGGTTGTAGTAAGAATCAAATGAAATAATCAGAATGTTGTCTGAAAAGCATGTTGCTTCATCTAGATTTAAGTTTCTATAATCTCATATATGTCGGGAGATCTCAAAGAGTCAATTCTCTTTTATTACAGTAGAATTGGGATATGCTCTGCAATTTAGTCTTAGAGAGTTGCCTGAGGTACTAGGAGAGGGATACTTTACCTTTGCTTGGGTTTTGGATTCCTTTGGTGGTCTGGGGAAGCCTATGGACCTTCCTCTCAGAAGAAGGATTTTAAAAGCATAAAATAAAATATATAGGATTATAAAAGAAACCAATTTTGTTGAAATGGTAATCAACATAAAAAACCAACTCTGTTGAGTCCAGGTTGGGAACTGTCACATATGCCGTCACCACCACTCCTTCCATCATTACTACCACCGCCATTACCGCCATCACTACTGTCAGCACTGCCATCACCACCAGCACCATCACCACTGCTACCACCAACCTCACCATCCATCCAGTGCTATAAGGTACAGAGAGGAGCTATGGACAGACAGGAAGTAGAAAGAGACATTGACTGAAATAGTTGGTGAAGGCTCCTTGGAGGAAGTGAAACTTGACCTAACAAGGCTAATTCATACAAAATGTGTCATTTTCATTGATATTAGCGACAACTTCCACTTTGATAGCACTTTTCTGTTCCTTCACAATGAATCAATGAGATAGATAATCCAGGGGTTCATATCTGTTTTTAGATAAAGACTATATTACCACTTGGGTCTAAATATGGGCTGCCCCTGAATATGGGCTATATCTTCATAATGAGATTTCTCTGAGAAAAGAGGGGGGAAATGCATAAGTATACACTAGCAAATGCCCCTGTTTATAAATCTTACTTACATAAGCCAAATCTATGACTCTGGGAAACAAAGTGGCTTGCCCTCAGTCATAAGCAGATACCTGAGGTTCAAGCCCAGGTCCCTTGACACCAAATACAAGGATTTTTCCACACCTCCTCCTGCCTCATCTTATAGAATGTGTTATTAGAGCTGCAGACAGAAGTGTTGGGAGAGTTCAAAGAAGGAAAAAAAATCAGTGAAATCAGGGTCCTCTCAGAGAGGTTTCCTGGAGGAGGCAGGATTCACACTGGGCTTTAAAGGGTGTGAAGGTGGGGTGGGGGTAAGGGGAAGGATTGCCGAGGGGAAGATGAACATAAAAGGTAGTCTTTGGTGTTGGATTCTAGAGGTTGAATAGCCAAGTGAAGGTAAAGAGACTCTTATTTCTGCTTTTTACATCCTAGAGTTGGTCTCCTGGAACAGGCCTGGCTCTTAGTAGCCAGTATTCTAAATATCATTCAGTGTTTTTAATTGCCAAGAAAACAAAGCAAAACAAACTATCCCTCTGGGACGTGGCCAAAGAACACACCATTGTCAAGCCAACTGTCCTGACATCCAGTGGACAGAGTGTCTTCACAGTCCATCTCAATTGTTTTCTAGCCATTAGCGGTATACACTAAGAAGAAGAAGCAGTCAGGATTTGGCCCATAATTCAGGCCTGACTCAGACTCATTTGCATCATCTGTGGCCCCAGAGCTGCTTTGCCAGGGATGCTAATGCAAGGACTTCAGAAGGGAATAGACCCAGGGACTGCCAAAAGGATTGCAATTTCCGGGCTTACCCCTGAGCCTTAGCAATTCCCCGGGATGAGGGCAGCCACATGGAACAAACCTGCTTCCTTCTTGCCTGTCACCATTTGTCAACTATAGTACAGCCTGGGGAAAAGAGGGCACTCAATTTCAGCCAATCCCTCAGTGAATCAAGAAAAACATATGAACTGAACCCCAACTAGAATGTGAGCTCATGGGACCTGGGATGTGAAACTGCAAGGGACCTTAGAGGCCCTCTACTCTAATCCCCTCATTTTCCAGATGATGAACATGAGGCCCAGAGAGGTTAAGTGGGGTCGAAGGACCCAGTCCTAGGGGACATAGCCAGGATCTGAACTCTTTCCACTGTACCACATAGCCTCAGATCCAAGGGCAGCTAAAGTGTCTTCTTTTATCTTTAAATTTTGGTTTTTCTTAATTTAGAAATTTACTATGGAATATGTCCTTCAAAAGTACAAAAGGAAAGAAGGATTTCTAAGGATGGAAAAGTCCTTCAGAGGCTTCTATTTGCCAGTGATTTGGATTTGGATAGAGCATTTGGGGTCAGGAAGACCTGAGTTCAAATCCAGACTTAAATCCTTACTAGTTGTGTGACCCTGGGGAAGTCACTTAAAAAAAATCTATCTGCTTCACTTTCCCCAGCTGTAAAATGAAGATAATCATAGCAGTTACCTCACAGTGTTCTGTGAGGATCAAAGGGCATATTTGTAAAGTGCTTAACAAAGTGCCTAGTACTCTTTTTTCCTTCCTTCCTTCTTTCCTTCCTAACTTCTTCCCTTCTCTCTCTCCCTCCCTCCCTCCTTCCTCCCTTCTTCCCTTTTTCCTTCCTTTCTTCCTCTCTCCTTGCTTCCTTCCTTCCCTCCTTGTTTCTTCCTTCCTTCTTTCCTGATTTTATCAATCTTCATAACAATACAAGTCATCTTCAGTGAAAATTATGGCAATTCAAAAATAGACCAGCCCAGTGATCCATATAGAAAAACCAAAATGCATGAAGAATGCAGATTGTCTATATTGTGACATGTAGTTGCATGGGAAACTCATTGAGTCAGTCCATCAGTATATGTCTCTTGGATAGGTTTCACAGATAGACAAAGAACTTAATTCAGGAGAAGAATAGATTAGATCGTATTTAGGAAACAGTAGCTCTTTCAATGATCCCAAGAAGTTCTCTGCCACAAAAGTTAATTTCTTGAATGAACATTTTCTTCTGGTGACGCCATATGGCTGAAAATCAGGGAACTCCAGAGGATCAGAATTCCAGGTGGCCCAAATGGAAATGGAAACATATATGAGTCTTCCCATTGAACAGAATATTAATAAATACTGGAATGGAATAATAAATATGGTTGAATGAATCATGTCCTTGTCTAATCTATTATATTGTAAACTCTTGAGCACAGGATACTCATATTTGTACCCCAGAGTATCTATCATTATATTACTGTTCCTATAAGGGTAAGGAGAGGACCAACCAGTTCCTGGACAATTGACAGGCAAGAACAAATCAACAAAAATGAATTTCCTAAATTGGGCAAAATGCCCTTTTCTGGGGATCAAAGAAAGGAACCTCTAGTTTGTCCAAATAGCAGATCCAAAAGTCAATGAGGATTCCATTTCAGGAACTCTGGCTCCAAAGTCAGTGTGGGGGCCAGGTCAGAAGGATAACATAAAGGTGTAGGGTGCATCCAATCATAACAATTTGCATCACATAGAATAAACCTAAGACTTACTCATTTTAATAATTTATGACAGCGACTTGCTAGCCATACTTTCCCTTTCCTTGTATATAAACCCTACATAATCATGAGTACATATGACCTGTATGTAGTAGATGCTGATTAAATTGACGTGACTACTCCAATACATTGAATTCAGTTCATGGCCCCACTCTGGTGGGGGTGGTCAAAAAGTGTCAGAACTATTATTTTCTCATAAGCAGGTTGGTGACTTCTTTCTACCTAGGGGCATAGAAATCCAACATACAAGAAAAAGCTGTAGTGGCAATCACACAAAAGTAAAAAAAATATGATAAAACTGCCCCTATAAGGTGGACATTCTTATAAACGAAATGAGATGTCACATTCCCCATTTTCCAGTGCAGGAATTTAAAGGAATTTGATGTTAAGACAGGACTTGCCAAATACTTCTGTTAACAAATTAGAATTATAAGCAAGCTAGAAATTAGAACGTGAAGGGGCTTTCATGTCTGCCCTTTCCAAACCACTCCCCACAAAGCTGCCAAAATAATCCTGTTTAAGCACAAGACTAGCCATGTCACCTAGCACCCTCCACCCTACCCAAGAAGCTTCAGAGACTTGCTATTGCCTCTAAGATTTAAATAAAACAAAACAAAATAAAACAACTCCTTAGCTTATTTAAATCTCTTCACAATCAGGCCCCACACTACATTTCCAGGTTTACTGAACATTTTGTCTCTACATACTCTATAGTGCAGCCAAACTGACCTCTACTTCCCGTTCCCTGAACTTGGCACTCCACTTTCCATTTCTCTATCATAGTACAGGTTGTCCCCCAGGCCTGGAATGCACTCCCTCCCCATCTCTCTCATCTTCCTTCAAGGTTCAACTCATGTTGAATCTCCTACAGGATAATTTTCTCCATTTTAGTATTTAGCATTCTCTCCCATCTCAGATTATCACATGTATACCTCTTTACAGGATCTATTTTCTGTCCCCACTCCCATAATAGAATGTAAACTTTTTGAAGACAGCAACTATATTTCATTTTGTAATGATATCTTAATAACCAGCACACTACCTTGCAAACAGTAAGATATCAACAAATGCTCATTATATTAGATTGCATTAAAAATAATCCAGAAGCACTCTGTCTGTCTCCGTTTCTCTCTGTCTCTGTGTCTTTCTATCTCTCTTTCTGTGTCTCACTCTCCCTCAATGATTGTTTCAACTTTACCATCACCATGCCCCAGAATTTAGCCCCTTCTGGCTTTCTCTTCTACATTGTCATTGTCTTTAGATTGTAATCTCCTTGAGGGTAAGGATTGTCTTTTTTTTTCTTATTTGTAGCTCTAGTGCTTAGCACAGTGCCTGGTACGTAGTTACAATAAATGATCTATCTATCTGTCTGTCTGTCTATCTATCTATCTATCTATCTATCTATCTATCTATCTATCTATCTGTCTGTCTGTCTGTCTGTCTGTCTGTCTGTCTGTCTGTCTGTCTATCTATCTATCTATCTATCTATCTATCTATCTATCTATCTATCTATCTATATACAGGTGAGTTGGTAAAAAGATTTTTTCATCCAGGTGCTCTTTATACTGATGAAATCTCAAGTCTAGTCCCTCTGTGTGTGTGTGTGTGTGTATGTGTGTGTGTGTGTGTGTGTGTATAATATATAGAAAACTGTCCTAGGCATACAAACCCACAATTGTGTCACATTCCACCATGAGAGAGTGGGTCTAGCGAGGCAATGTCATTATGCATCACAGCTCTAGACTTACTCTTTGCGTGAAACAAATTATTTTGGTTTGAAATACCCTGCTCCTTTATTCCATTTTCTTGACCTGGCTTTGAACAGACCTCACTGTTCCATATGTGTATAACCTGGGATTCAACCCTGAACATTGACACATATCTCTCTTTATTGGTGGAGAGAATAATTACTCTTGTTCCATGGCTATGTAAGGTGTAGAGATGGTAAGAACTTGGAAGCTTCTAGCCTAAAGACAGGACATTCATGATTCTAAGTTCTCACTAGAGGGAGAGAAAGACTTTAGGAAGAATTTGACACATAGAGGAACCAGAGCTTCCACCCGTCTCTGATTTTTACTTTACTGTACTAGAGACTTTAGGAAATTTCCCTTCTGGTGAGACTGGGAACTCATTCATCTCTCCTGATTGAGCTGAGGTTATCTTGTGCCCAGTGGGAGAGTTCATTCACTCTGTGTATTGACTGTATATTTTAACCTTTATACTTTTTCTGATTTCTATTGACCATAGGCTTGGATAAATGGGTTTAATCATTATTCACCATTTGTGAGGGCCTTTGAATAAGTAGCATTAGATAGGAAAGGAGTCAAGACTTTTGATATAGCTTGAGGCATCTCTCTTCTGTTAAGGGATAATGACCAGGAAAGTATTTTGAACTTAAAAATAATATCCCCTAGACTAGCAATATTTAAGAAGGGCAGGGCAGATAGATTGAGTCTAGTCCAGAATTTCTTCTCTGAGGGGATCAGAGTCGGCCAACTTGGACTCTAGTCTCTGGCTCCCTCCCAGGTAGGAATCAGTCTCTGTTTGGGGAAGAGCTGCAGAGATGCCTTCCTGAGAACCATATTTAGATAAACCCATGTGATCATATACACAACATACATGGGCAACACACACACACACCTACATATATATGAATATGTATATGTATTTAAAAGGCAGGTTCAGCATATCAGCCATTTCTGCTCTTTGCAACAGGAGAGATTGCCTATGAATTCTGAACATTCTGAACATAGGTCAGAAAGGTCGAGGTCCAGGTTCGATGCCCTGGGGCATCACTGTTTCCCATTCTGCTTCTTTTCTGTTTCACAATCACAGTTTAATCCTGGCCATAGGATAAACCTTAATCCCACACAATTTTAGCCCAGTCTGCTTCCATGACTCTCAGCTGATTGGCCATGTGCACTCTAGAGTGACTGCTATCCTGAAGTCCTGACTCCTACTTCAGTGCCTGCTTGGCCTTTCTTTCCCAGCCTCAGGACTGAGGAGGCTGAACCTTCTCTGAGGCACACTACTCAAAACAACCTTGTTAATCCCTAGAAATTATCTCATTAGAGTGCCCTGTCTGTCAGACAGACAGACATTCCTAGATGACTTGTTAATTTAAATAACACTCCTGTGCTTCCATTCTCCAAGGAAGTAGTCTTCACTGAGATGATACAGTTTATGGCATCAGGACCATCCATGTGTAGACCATTAGAGATGACATTAGAACCACCTGGTTCATTTATTTTTTTATCATTTTATAAATAACCCAAGCCTACAGAAGGAAAATGACTTTCCCAAGGCCACAGAGCAAGTCGATGGTAGGAAAAGGATTTAGGATTCTAGATTTAGGGCTGTAAGGTCAATCACTGGGACCCAGGACCCCTGACTCCCAGTCCACTGTTCATTCCGCCAACTGCACTGTCACTTTTGGCTTCTCACCAGAAGAAAATAACCTCACAGTTCTGAGAATTTACAAAGATCTTTGAGGTCAATATTTACTCAGCTCAGAGGTTATTTTGTTCTTAATTTTTTTACCTCATCTTTATTGAATTTTTAAAATCATGTTTATTTCCATATGTGTGTATATATATATGTATACATATATACGTACACACATATATATTCCCTCTACTACCTCGTGCATTATCTGTGTAACAAAGAATTTTAAAAAGCTAGTTCAGCAAAACCAACTAATATATTGACTGTCTGACAGTATATGTGATATGGAACAACCATAGCCCCCACCTCTGCCAAGAAGGGAGGGAGGGAAGGTTATTTTTGTCAGTCCTTCTACATGGCCAAAGTTGCTCGTTATGGTTACTTAGCATTCATGTTGTTTTTCTTGAATTTTTTTTACGTTGTTAGAGTCATTGTATACATTATTTTCCTGGTTCTACTTTCTTTACTGTAACTGTTCATATATCTCATTCTTTTCTGAACTTTTCATATTCACCATTTCTTGTGGTGCAGTAATATTCCCTGGTTTCTTTCAATAAAATTTTCTGTTTACCTGGGAGTGGGAAATTAGCTTTGGTATACTAGGGGATAAATTCTATATAGAGATTTTTCTAGGTTTCTTAAGTGGGAGGTTGGAGCCAAGAGAAGAGATATACCTCCATCCCTCACATCATAATTGTCCCCGATTCAAGGGTTGTGAGGATTACCTTTTTTTTTTTTTTTTTTTTTTTAGCATTTCTCTAGATGGTGATATATAGGTAGGGTTATCTGGAGCACTGTGGAAACACTGGCTATATCCCTGTCGTCATCAAACCCTGTCTGCTGATGTCCCATGTGAGTACAGGTCACTGTCAGTTGGAATTGTTGGGTCCCTAGGTCCAGCATGTGACCTACTGGACATCGTCATCCTAGTTCATAGGAGGACAGAAATAGCCAGTGCTGGCACGGAGGAAGAGGAGGAGGTAGGCAGTTTCCACCAAAGATGGACTGAGCAGCTGTCGTGTCAGAAGAACTGAGAATGCTAGGATGCTCAGGCTACAAGAAACCTTTGAGATTATCTTGCAGTGGAAAGAGTACGGGATCTTGAGTCAGCCACTCAGCAAACCTTTATTAAGTGTTTATACTTTGCCAGATACTGTGTTAATCTTTGGGAATATAAATCAAGGCAAAAACATGGTCCCTGCCCTCAAGGAGCTCATGTTCTACTCCCTGAGTGGGAGGACTTGGATTTTATTCCTTTTGCCCAAACATACCCCTGCTTCAAAACTCCCCATTAGTCTATCAGAAACCCGGGTTTGTCACCTTGGCGCCATCCTGTCCTTATTCTCCCTGCCCCCCTCCACATTCAATCAGCTGCCAAATCTTGGTGTTTTTACTTCCCTGAAATCTCATCTCTGTTTCCTTTTTTCTACTCCCCTGTCTGCTCATCACTTCTCCCATGGGATTATGACAATGGTATCCAAGTTAGTCTCTGCCTCAAGTCTCTCCCCATTCTAATCCATCTTCCATAGTGTATCAAAATGATTTTACAAAAGTGCAGGTATGACCATGTTATCTGCTCAACTCGTACCCTCCACCCCTATCCGGTAAACTCCAGTGGCTCCCTACTACCTCCAGGATCAAATAAAAATGCCTCTATTGGCAATTAAAGCCCTTGAAAAACTAATTCCAACCCGTGTTTCCAGCTTAATTATATACTACCTTTCACAAACATTTTAAGTCCCACCAGACAGATGTTGCTATTCTCAAACCTGGCAGCCCAGGATTACCTTCTATTTAATTTGTCCAAAGTAGGATTTGAACCCATGTGCTCCTGACTACAAGTGCAGCTCCCCACCCCCTACTCCACTTTGCCTCCTTTGCCATACAGCAAAGATTTTGTTTGCTTTCGTGGTCTCCTCCTTCTCTACCTTTTTATCCTGTGGGAGGTGCTCCCTGCCTCCTTTTAAATGCTCTGAAAGCTATCCAACTCTCCTCTGCTCCTTTATCCAAACCTGTCTCAGCAAAGGGTGAGAAATCAGCCTTGAGAAACAACAGAAAACAATGGAAGGCATGATGTGAAGAGTCAGGAAATTTAGGTTCTGTTTTCTACTTTGTCTCTCACTCCCCCAATGACCTCAGGGAAAATACCTTCTTCTGGACTTGTTTCCTTGATTAAAAAATAGAAGTAAAAATCCCTGCCTGACCTCCCTCCCTCTGTGAGGGTTAGATGGCATCCTAGGTGTGAAAAGGCTTTAAGCACCATAGAAATATTTGCCCTTTACCCCTTCGGTGATAATGTCAGTGATAATATCAGTCCTAGGATTTCCTAGTGCCTCACACAGTCCCTGGACATAGTAGTCCTCTAATAAATACTTGTTGATTGACTGATTGCCGCCTCTCTTGGTCTCAACTTGATCTAAGCCCTGTGGAAGAACATATTCTGCCCCTTGGGAAAAGAATCTCGGTGAACATGAAACTTTGAGGCAACTTGTGGCCCTGGCACCCCAGAACGATAGTCTGAAACTGGCCCTGGGTATGCTGGACCCCACAGCAGCCCTCTGACACTGTATACCCTGACCTTCCAATACAGACTGTCTTCCTGTTTGACTTATCCCATTTGGGACAGTTCGTTGGGCGAAGGACATGAACTCAGAACCCTCAGACCCTCTCTTCAGAGCATAGGGAACAGTGTGAGCCAAAGTTCAGGGACAAGGGGAATGTGGGCTGGGTTTGGGAGGATACTGAGTATTCTAGTGTGACTGGAGCAGGGGGAGGGAGACTGAAAGCCAGAAAGATGGATTGAAATCAAATGGAGGAGAGCTTTGAATGCTATGCTAAGGAGATTGAAATTTATCCTGTAGGCATTGGGGAACCACTGAAGATTTTAGAGCGGGAAACTGATGGTGTTTGGGGGAGTTAATTACATATTCTCAAAAGAGCCCTTTGGATTTTGTAAAGTGCTTAGTGCAGTACTTGACATAGAGTAGGCACTTAATAAATGCTTGTTTCCTTCTCCCTCCCTCCCTCCCTCCCTTCCTTCCTTCCTTCCTTCCTTCCTTCCTTCCTTCCTTCCTTCCTTCCTTCCTTCCTTCCTTCCTTCCTTCCTTCCTTCCTTCCTCTCCATATAATCATACAAAGGAGAAGCTGAGTGCACATATATCCAGGCATTGCAGTTGCCATGTACCATGCAAAGGCCACTCAGCCCTTTTCCCACACCTTGGAGAAGGAAAAGGGCCAAGGCCTGGACTTAGGATCTTCCTGGATGAGGAAGCCCCTTTACCTATGGAGATTAGCACCTTCTCTATAGCCTATGGTCTCAGAGACCCTGAGAGAGGATGGCCAATGCCAGACTTGAGCCCTGAGCAGGCAGTCTGCACAGGACCACATGTCCAGAGTTACCTTAGAGGCCGTCTCATCCACCTCTCATTTTCCCTGCCTGTTCCTGTCATCTCTCACCAGGAGCTGGGATTGCTGATCAACACTGTCAATAGAAACTCTTTGTCCTTCCTGGCCAGTCCTAAACTAATAAACATCTGAAATTTGGGAGGAAAAAAGTCCTCCTTTTGCCCTTCTGCTATTTCCCTGTCATTTATCAACCTAGTCTCTGTGTTCTTCTTTTCTGCAGAATAAGTCCAGTTCCCGAGGACCGCAAAAGTACAAGCACGTCTTTGAGTCTTGAAGGAGGAACTCCACCGGTCCAAGCTCGTTGTCGGCTTCAGGGACTTGGCCCCTCGGCCTCTTCATAATACAGGCCTGTCTGCAACAGAACTGGGCTCTGTGCTGCCCACGGGCAAGATGAGAGGCTGCCAATCTGGACTAACTCCTGGCTCCCGGCAAAAGAGTAGTACCCTGGGTACAAGGTATAGGACGATGTAGATTAAAAATTCTCCAGGGCTGCAACATCAAAAGATGAAAGAAAAAAGCCAGTATTTATTTAAGCAAGTACAAACTTTGAAAGTTCAGAATTCACTGGAAAAACTTCAGGTTCCTCATGTTTCAAAATTGTGTGTTTGTATATGTATATACATGTATATGAAGTAGACACATGCATATACATGTATGTATATATATATTCATATATATAAAATATACACACACATCTACAACATGCTCCCTGTATGTGGACTCATATCCATTTACACTCGATCATACACTTATATACATAATAAACATACAGAAATACGTGTATACATAAGCTACACAGACACACATAGGAATCTTCCATTATAGACATATTTTCACATGTACTGCCAACACAACACACATATCACAGACTTCTTTCCTACACATGTGTGCCCATCATAGAACATGGGCTTTTTACAAAAACAAAGCAAAACTATAAACTCTCTAATGTAATATAAAAATCAAGGGCTTATACAATTATCATTCCTGAGTGTCAGTGGGATGCTGAGATGGGATCTGCGTTCTCCAAGGCAGGTCAGTTTTTGCAAATACAAGGTGTGTGCAGTTCAGTTTTAAGCTTTATAAGGAGCCTTTTGGGGGTATTCTGTAGGATCACCATGGAGAGCACACCTTTCAGCACTGACTCCTGGGTCCAGGAGGCCATGTTTTATCACCTGAACCTCTACATCTCTCATATATTCTCCCTCTTCTCCACTCACACAGCCTCTGTGCTGGTTCAGATCCATCTTACCTCCCACCTGGATCATTGCTGTGACTTCCTAATTGGTCTTAGAACCTAGCTCTTATAGTTGGATTGGATGGGATCTTGCAGGTCAGCCCCTTCATTTTATAGATGAGAAAACTAAGACTTAGGGAGGATCAATGACTTACCTGCTGCTACATAGTTAATAAACATTGGAAGCAGAATTTGAAACAAGACCCTCAGCCTCCAAAGCCAGTGTTTTTCCTATGGTCTGTCCTGCTATGTGACCACAGGCATTTCACCTCACTGAGATCCACTTTTCCAGTCTCTAAAATGGAAGTAATAATGCCTACCTCTCATTTACTGGGAGACTCAAATGAAATAATATATGACTTTAAAATACGAGGTCAACCTTAAAGAGTTCTATCAATGGCAGTTGCCAGGTTCCTCTTTCTAACCTACTACACTTCCTCCTAGTGCTCTCACCTGATCCCTGGGCTAAGAAAATCCTCTATGTTCAGTCAGGAGCAACAGAGTGTGTTTCTTCTCCCACTGGATTGAGTGCCCTCCTACATGGTAGCCACAAACCAACACAATGTTCTGTAGGGTAAGGGGACAATACTTACTGTACTCTTTGGTGGTCCCTCCCCTTCCTCCTTCAGTGCTTCTTTCTTCCCACTCCCCTCTATATCCCCAATTAATAGAGACATTATAGAGTAGGAAAGACAACATGGAATAATGGATAGAGTAGTGAACTTAGACTCAGGAATATCACAGTTTGAACCCTACCTCAGTCACCTGCTAGCTGTTTGGCTCTGGGCAAGTCACTCTCTCTGACTCAGTTTCTTCATCTGTGAAATGATAGGATTGTGCTTGATGGCCTCTGAAGTTCTTACCTCTCCTAAGTCCCAAGTAGCTCTTCTGTCCTCTACCTTCTCCAAAGAACTTTGTTCTAAGCTGACTACAACCCATCCAAATTCCAGGGATGAGCTGATGATAGCTTCTAGTGTGGTGCCATTCTGGAAAGGATAGTGGTTTAAGACTCAGATGACCATGGTTCAAATCCTAGTTGTCTCATTTACTATGTATGTGATCTTGAACAAGTCACTTAACCCGAGCCTCAGTTTTCTCATCAGTAGAATGAAGGAATTAGACCAGAAGACCTCTAAGATCCTTTTCTATTACCCTATTATCCTTACCAGAAAGGCTTATATCTTCTGAGATTCTCAAAAACATTCCAGATTTGAGGTTCTGGATCCATATTTGCTAAAGGTCGAGAAGTGCTGGTGACAAGGTGACAGTTAAAAGACCTAGAGAGAAATGACCAACCTAGGGTAGGGGAAGTGGATGACCCAAATCATCATTGCTCAAGAAAGGTGATGGGTCATACTGGAAACAGGACTTGAGCTGGAGAGAGCTACTATGAACTTAAACCTTGGCTGGGATATTTTTTTAGCTGTGAGGACTTAACCCCATTGACCTTCAACTTCCTCATCTTCCAAGTGTGGTGAATAATACTTGCAATTCCTCTATCACAGAGGTTTTGTGAGGAAAATGTTTTGCAGAACTTCAGGACTATAAAATATGAATTATTGAACAGAATTCCAAGATGGATCAAGCCAGACAGTTCAATGGAGAGAGAAGAAACTTATCCAGAAGGCTCACTATGTGCCATAAAAGCTTGAACAAGGGAGTTCTCCAAAGGGAGAAGGACATCCGCATGGGGTGGGGCCAGCCAAACACTAAGAAGGAAGAATCATAAGGGGTCATCAAAGGGTAGGTTGTCTTGTGAAACATCTCCACCTGAAACAGCATCTTTTTATGATTACATCACATGGTAACATCTTCCTTGGCTAGATCTGGCACAAAGAAATGACTCCCATGGTGGAATTCCAGGAATGGAGATGGGTATGTGAGTATGGATGGGTGGGGTTGGGATTGGGGGGGAAGTGAGGTGCCAGAGGATACTTTAAGACAGAGGGAAATTTCCAGCTGTCCTTAATGTCTAAAGACAGAGTAAGCTGCTGTCCATTATAGTTATGCTGAAAACCAGCTCTGGTGATGAGATTTCATGGCCGATGGATGTATCCAGGCCCCAAATCCAATTCCTTGTCCCATTTTCTCCTAGAGTTACCCCTTTCTACCCTTCTCCTTCCTATCCTTCCTGACTCTTGGTCTCATCCAGCTCAGGAAAGATCTCTACTCTGGGAGGGAGTTTGTATCTTTCCACTTACAAGAGCCATGCTGTGTAGGGCTGGAGGGAGAGGTCTAGACCCTCCTACTCCCACAGATGGAAGTTGCAAACATTTCCTGGAACATTCTCCTGCCTGTGGACTCCGAGCTTTTTGGTAGTTTTTTTCCAAGCCCTGCTCCATACCTCTGGGACCCTTTGGAGTTTGATGGGATGTTGCTGAGCAAGGGAAGTAGGGTGGTGATGACAGCCTTATTTATCTAGATTGAGGATGGAGGAGACCAAGGATTTATAGGACCATCCCCATTGGCCCCTGGGGTTGGGAGTGGGGATTGGCTAATTACATGACTGTGGTTTGGGGGCATCACAGGATTTATAGCTGAAAGGGACCTAAGGGATCACTTGAATGCAACCCTCCATTACTCAGTGGAGGAAACTGAGGTCCAGGGAAGGGAAGTATCTTACCACACAGATAGTAAGTAGCCAAGCCAAGATTCCCACACAGGTTCTCTGACTCTGCTTAGTTCTTCATGGACTTGATGGTTCGAGTTATCACATTTGCTTTCATTATTTCCTGTTCCCCCCTTCCCCTCCCCACTTTTTACCACTAAAATGGGAACAGGGGACACACGAGTATGGCAAATCGCTCCCATATGCCATTGTTGACAGGAAACATGATTTCCCCTCATGGAGGAGCCTCTGAGTAATAAATGCAGGAGAGAGACCATGCTTTCTTTGACTTTGGACAAACATGCCTCTCTAAGTTTGTGGGGCAAGCCTTGACAGAGGTTCTTGCTGTCAAGTAAGGTTACATGATGGGTGGATGTTACCTGGTAAGAAAAACATCAAGGAGAAAGCAGGAGCAGAGATGTTCAGAAATATGTTATGTTCCTTCCTGGGTCTTATGGTGTATTGGGAACTGGAATTTAAAATTCTTCATAACCTGGCCTCTTCCTACCTTTCCAGTCTTATTAGACTGGTGTCCACTCCACATAGTCCAGTGCTACTGGTTTATTTGCACTTTTTGAGCACAAGTTTTCATATGAGTTCTGACTCTGTCTTTGCATTAATTCTCCACTGTCTATGCAATGCTGTGCTCCCTCACCTGCACCACTTAGCTTCTAGGTTTTCCTTCTAGACTTAGCTCAAATTCTACCTTTTTAGGAGGTCTTTCCTAGTTCCCCCATCTCTTAGTGAGTGCCTTCCTCTCTCAGGTCACTTTCTATTATCTCTGTGTCCATCTTGTATGTACTAAATTAGTTACATGTTGACTCTCCCATTAGAATAAAAGCCTCATGTGGGCAGGGATCGTGTTTTTACCTTTCTTTGTATTTTTGGTGTTTCATATAGTGCTTGGCACACAGTAACTGCTTAATGAATCTAATCCAATAAACATTTATTAAGTTCCTACTATGTGCCAGACACTGTGATAAATACTGAGGATATGATTAATAAATATAACTCCTGCCCTCAAGAAGCTTATAGTCTAAAGAATGTGATTAGACTCACTGATCAAGGGACTAACGATTATCATTCCTGGTCTATCTCTCCAGTCAGGGACAGAAACATTATTTAAAGGTCAAGGTAAAGGACAGTTGGATTGGGACACATGACTCCACACAATTTTCTGCTTTGGAGTAAATACATATAATTTGGGCAGATGGATCCAAACAATTCACTGCTTTGTAGTCAATGGCTCATCATTTGAAAAAGGAAAACAAGTGAATTCATAAATTCATAAATAATTAGAGTTGGAAGGGAGAGGCCATCAAGTCCCACTCCTTTATTTTACAGATGAGGAAACTGAGGCCCTATGTAGAAGGAATGAATAAAAAGAAAACAAGCGAATATTTAGCTTTTATTATGTGCCAGATGGGGCAGTTAGGTGGTGGATGAGATAGAATGCCAGGCTTGGAGTCAGAAAGACTCATCTTCCTGAATTTAAATCTGGCCACAGACATTTACCAGCTGTGTGACCCTGAGTGAGTCACTTAACCCTATTTACCTCAGTTTCCTTATCTGTAAAATGAGCTGGTGAAGGAAATGGCAAACTATTCCTGTATCTTTGCCAAGAAAATTCTATGTAGGGTCATCGAGAGTTGGACACAATTGAAACAACTGAATGACAACAACATGTGCTAGGCATTGTACTGAGGGCGGGGAACACAAGGAAGCAAAAAGAAAGATGGCCCTGCCCCCAGGGAGCTTACTTACATCCTAATGGGAGGAGGACCACACACACACAAGAGAGATGGGCAGGAAAGGAAGGTCCCTAGAGTGGTCTTGAAGTTTGGAAGTCAGGACAGGTCCAAGAGGGGAATGAAAGGCAGCCTGAGCTCCTGGCCCTTAGAAAGAGATACTTCAGGCTGAGAAGGATAACTGCGTGTTCCGGGGTGAGGAGGCGCAGGCTCTCAGGGAATTCTAGAAGGGACAGTGCCAGAGACATCGTCATGAGGCACGAAGCCCAGGGGAGAAAGGGACCTAAGTGACTAGACCGCCATCACAGAGCTAATGAGTGGCAGAGCTGGAATTTGAATCCAGCTCTCTGGACTCAAGCCTGGGGCTCTTTCCACTACATATGGCCTTAAGCAAGTCTTTCAGTCTCTTCAGGTTTCTGTTGATCCTTGGTAAAATGACAAGATCACATCACACAATCTCTTAACATTTTTCTAAGGTCCTTAATCCCAAACCCAGTGTTCTTGCCACTCATTTGGCATCGTTTCCTTGGCCCCTGTTTGTTAAACTCAGCCTAAGGCACAGGCCCTGAACCTGTCCTCAGGTTCCTGTAAAGCCAGTTACAGAATGTCCTTTCTAGGAACGCATTTAGAATCCACCAGCCAGACGTGTGGAGGTCCAGCCCTAAGGAAAGAGACTGTGTGAGAATCCTTACCAGCCTTTGGAGGAATACTTTCAAATATCCTCTTATTTCATCCCCCTAGTAGCTTTGCAAGATCAAGTGTGTGTAGGGGGAATGAGAAGATTATGATGCCCATTGGACAGATGGGGAAACTGAAGCAGGGGAAGTCATTTGCATTTAAAAGATCACGTGAGTTAATATTTGTAAAACACATAGCCCAGTGTCGGGCACACAGTAGGTGCTTAATAAATGTTTGTTCCAGTAGTCTTCCTACACTGCTATTTTGATCCTGGTTACATAGTGTGCACACATGGACACAAACCCATTTTATGTACAGAACAAACACATACATGTATATGAGCATACTACACATATGTGAACACTTGTTTGCAAAGGTACAGCAATTACTGATATACAAGCAAACATTATTATTCCCATTTCTGTTGCAAAACGCTTTCCTCACAATTAATGGTTGAACATTGATTGAGCACCTTGGCTTGCTAGGTGCTGGGAGATCCTGTAAAGGAGCTCACATTCTGTTAAAGGAGAGAATATGTACGTATATAAAGGGTCCTGAAGGTCCTGGTGCAGTTTTAACCTTCATCAACTTCAGAAGTAGAAATGCTACAAATTTTAAAAAAAGCCCTCCAATATTTGAAGGGCTAATTATTTAAATATTTTAAAATTTTCACATATTTCTTAATGAAATTCAACATAACCATTGTCTAGTGTTACACAATCACTCTTGTTGATTTTGGGGCTTTGTAAAAGTTTTCATCAGCTGCTACTCAATGACTAAGAGCATTGCATGTGTAATCTCTGCCTTCATATCATCCCAAGAACAAGGTTTTGATGTATACTCGATAATTCTGACATAATCTCATAAGAAAAAAGTATAAAAGGAGTGGAGAGGAGTTATCCCCACCTATCTTAGTACAGTTCATGGATCCTGCACTGTGGATAAACTATGATCTTGACCCTTTGTACACAGTAGAAAAGGACTGCAGAAAAAAGAGACAATCTCACTGGACAACTTAAAAGATACAGCCTTGTCCAGCTATGTAGCCAATCAAGGGAGACTACACTCAGTCACTTGCAAGGGCATGCAGGATGCCTCCATGTTGGGTGATCTGGGCATGCATAGGGCACAGGACCAGCCCCCTTACAACTAAAATATTTTAATTTTGAATATGGTAAATATCGATAGATATAACCACACAAATAAAAGCTCCTTGAGGGTGTCCTCAATAATATTTTAAAATGTAAAGGGCTCCTTAGGCTAAAAAGTTTTGAGGATCCTTAAAGGAAACTAAAAATTGATTCTAAGATGCAGAATTGAGGAGGGATTGTGCTCTTGGCATTGAGAATGGCAGATACAAAGACATGGAAATGGGAGATGATCATGGTGCTAGTTAATATCAGAGGTAAAATTCATATTTAGGCATCCTTTCACCACCAAGCAAAGTTTCCCCTCATAGTACCTCAATATACATGCATATATACGTATACTCACACGTGTATATATGCATATATACATATACGGGTATATAAACATACATACACATATGTGTATGTATAAACACACATGTACATATGTATATGTGTTTGTGTGTATAATGTGTGTATGCATAGTAAGTTTTACTTTTCTCCGGATCTGACTTCTATAAAATCAGAATGCAGCCTACGTCGTCAGTACTATAAAACAAGATCATATTTGTAAAACTCTTTGCAAACCTTAAAGAGCTTTGTAAACTCCAGCTATTATTATTATTTCTTTTTTAAGGGTATGGATGGCATTGATTTTCTTTCTTTCAAAGAGGCCTCATTGAAAGGAAGAGAATGAATGTTAAATGCAGACATTTTAGGGAAAGTCATACAGAAAAGGTTTCTCAAACATGAGCACATGTCTTCTGCATGAGTTAAGAGGAGCCTTCCCCTCCCCCATATGCCTTTCATTAGGGGGTGAATGAAGCAGACTTGCTCAATCCATCCGATAATGGAAGTTTAATGATTCCCCAGTGCCAATAACATGCAAATCCACAAGATTATTGAAATCAAGGGACCGCACCATTACAGGCTGGAACTCATCACAGAATAAGCAACAAGGCAAGGAATTGTTATAATCAAAAGTTACAGGCAAGACTTTAAAACTGGGAAAGAGCGTCAAGGTCTATCAGGGCAGCAAGTTCACAGAAAGACCATGGGATTCCAAGCTGGCCATGAAAATAAGTACTTGGAAGAATGGGGTTCTGCTCTGGGTCCAGGATTTCAAGGAAGTCCCTGACCACGTGTGGAGGTCTCATTGTTATAATCTGGGCCATCTGAGGCTCTGGTGAGAGCCAGGAGCTATAAAACCTCAGAGGCCTCAGGGTTTAGTCATAGCTTTGCAGGCCAGGGGAGTTTGTGATGAAAGGTCATAACTTGTAACCTGAGCATCCAGTGAGTGTCACATTCCCTTCCAGGACCTTCTCAATGCCTTGCTTGAGGGCCCAAGGTTCTGCAAGTCAGCAATATGGATCCTGGGAGCTTTCTCCACCTTCCTCCATCTGAGCCTTGGTTCAAGCAGTTTGGGGAATTTGGGTCCAAGTTTGCTTCTTCAGTTTCCTCAGTATTGGGAGTTGGAGGGAGGGAAATGATATGGTGGTTATAAGAGTCATGGAAGGCAGGTAGGTTGGGTGGCTAGGATACTAGGTGATAATTCATTGAATTGGTCCAGATCTGTGATTTCATAGGATCACAAGACAAGAGTGGGCAAAGACCTTAAGGGTTTTCTAAACCAACCCTCTCATTTTACAGATGAGGAAGTTGTGACCCGGAAAAATTGGCCAAGGACAAATAGATAGAAAATGACTGTCCTGTTGAGATTTCCCTGGTGTGAGGGACTCCTAGTGTAGAAACCCCTTCTACCAATCAGACACAACTCTGCTAGGGGCTAGTTAGGTGGTACAGAGGATAGAGTGGTGGGCTTAGAGTTAGGAAGACCTGAGTTCAAATCCTGCCTTAGATGCTCTTAGGTGTGGGACTCTGGGCAAATCCCATAACTGCTCCTAACCTCATCTGTAAAATGGGGATAATAATGACATCTATGTGTAGGAGAAGAGATGGGTTCTGAATCTCCAGGACTTCTTATTTCAAATCCAATGCTCTTTTTACTCTATCTCACATCCAACAAGCCGTGCACCTATGTGGGCAAGTGGACCCCAGGCTAATAATGGAAATGTTTTACTGTTGCTTTTCATACTATGTTGTCTTATGAAACACCCCTGCCTTGAGCTAGTTGTGTTCTCTCAGATAAACCGGTAAAAATAAACACATTTCTAGGAATTTGTCAGTTAATCAATGAACATTTATTAAGTGCTTACTATGTGTCAGGCACTATGCTAAATACTGGGGATACAATAAGCGACAAAAGAGAGCCCTTGCCCTCAAGGACCTCATGGTCTAATGAGTGAGATGAATTGTAAATGACTACATATGAACAAACTACAGACAGGGTAATGAGCACGAGATAGAGGGCATGAGAATTAAAGGTGATCCTGTAGAAGATGGGATTTTAGTTGGGGATTGAAGGAAGCCAGGAGGCAGAGATGAAGAGAGAGCAGCCAAAGAGAATGTCCAGAGTTAGGAGAGGGAGAATGTGAATCCACCAAATATCTTGAATCTGGGGTAGCTTTTCTGGGGGTTTCATGCAGAAAGGGGTGTTCCAGGTAGTGCATTAGAAATAACTGTTTGACAGTTGTATAGGAGGGTGCATGGAAAGATCTGAAGCAGAGAAGTCTGATGGAGGGCTGTAGTCCAAGTGAGAGGGGATGAAGGCCTGCAACTAAGTGGAAATCAGAAGTGAGATGAGGGATGGTTTATCATTTATTTGTTTTTTTTTTAAAGGCAGAGTTGGCAAGAGTTGAATGAAGATGTGAAGTTAAGGGAGAATGAAGAGTTGGAGATGACTTGGAGATTTTGAACTTGGGTGACTGGAAGGAACCTTGTGCCCTTGACCTTGATAGGAAAAATCAGAATAGAAGTGGGTTTGGGGGAAAAGATCCTGAAATGACAATGATCATGGATTCAAGAGTTCTCATTCCCCATTTGATCATGAATATCATGGAAAATGATTACTATGTCAGTGCTACAGAAGATCTAAAGAATGTGGGACTTGAGATGAGTCTTGAGGTCAGGTAAGAAAACCAAAACAAAACCAGGAGGCACAGGTGAGGAAGGAGAGAATTACAGGTAGGGTGGACAGCCAAAGCAAAGGCATGGAGTCAGGAAACAGTTTCATATTTGAGAAAGTATGAGAACTAGATTGGTGCCCTAGGATGCAGAGTACTGGACCTAGAGTCAGGAAGGCTCATCTTCCTGAGTTCAAATCCGGCCACAGACACTTCTTAGCTGTGTGACCCCAGGCAAGTAGCTTAACCCTGTTTGCTTCCATTTTCTCATTTGTAAAGTGAGCTGGAGTAGGAAATGGCAAACCACTCCAGTATTTTTGCCAAGAAAATGCCCAAAGAGGCCCGAAGAGTCAGACATGGCTGAACAACAGCAAGCTATTGTTGCTGGATCCCAGAATGTGTGGGGATGAGTAAATTATAAGAGACTGGAAAAATGGGAAGGGTCCAAGTGGCGAAAGGCTTCGGATTTTATATTTTATCTTCAAGGTAATGGGGGCACTAGAGTTTATTAGGGCAGAGGATGACATTGCCAGACCTACTATAGGAAAATCATTCTTGCAGTTCTGTGGGGGATGGTTTGGTATAGGGAGAGATCTGAGTCAAGGATCCCATCCTAAAGACTACTGCACTAGTCAAAGCATGAGCAGATGAGAGCTTTTGCCATGTTGGTGACTGAAAGGGAAGGGAAGGGAACATATACATAAGAGATGTTGTAAAGGTGGAAATAACATTTGGCAATGGATTGTAATATGGCGTCAGTGGTAGAGAGGAGTCCAGGTGGCAAACCTAGGTGACTGAGAGGATAGTGGTACCCTCAGAAGAAATATGGGAAGCTAAGAAAAGCAGATGGTTAATGGGGAGACATCATGAATTCTGTTTTAGGTTGAGTTTAAGATGTGTGGGGGAGATCCAGTTTGAGATGTCCAAGAGGCAATTGTTTATGTAAGATTGGAGCTCAGGAGAAAGGTTAAAGCTGGGTAGGTAGATGGCTCAGAGGACAGAGTGATGGCCCTGGAGTCAGAAAGACTCATCTTTCTGGGTTCAAATCCAAACTAGCTATGTGTCCTTGGACAAGTCACTTAACCCTGTTTGCTTCAGTTTCTCATCTACGAAGCAAGTTGGGACTTCCTTGGCCAAGATACTGGAGTTGTTTGCCCTTTCCTTCTCTAGCTCATTTTATAGATGAGGAAACAGAGATAAACAGGGTTGTGATTTTCTCATCTGTAAAATGAGCTGGGACTTTCTTGGTAAAGATACCAGAGTGGTTTGCCATTTCCTTCTCAAGCTCATTTTGTAGATGAGGAAACTGGCAAACAGGGTCAAGTGACTTGACTGGGGGTCATACAGCTAGAAAGTGTTTAGGGTTGGATTTGAACTCAGGAATATGAATCTTTGTGACTCCAGGTCTGGCACTTTATGCACTATGGCACCACCTAGATGTCCCACATGTCATACACTCAAGGTCTTTTACCATCCTAATAGCCTTCATCTCCAACTTATCAATACCCTTCTTAAAACACCTAGAACTGAATACAAGACTTCAGACAGGTCCTGAGCAGGGCACAACACAAAGAAACCCTCACCTCCTTATTCCTGGAGGCTATGCCTTCTTTCTGTAGACCATGTGCTTTTAATGTACAGACCCTATGCCCCTTCCTTCTAGCTTCATGCTGGTGCAGTGCATGGATGAGGGGTGCTGGTACACCCTAGGAGAGTGTCTACATAGGTCCTTCCTTTTCCCCTCAGTGCAATGCTACCCCAGACCCTTAGCACACTTGGCCTAGTTCTGTTCATATCTGGTCCAATGTAGCAGAAAGAAAACTGAATTTGGAACCAAAGGAACCGAGACTGAATTTGGACTCTGCTATTTACCTATATGGCCTTCGATCAGTCATTCTTTGGGCCTCCCTTTTCTCCCCTGTAAAATAAGGGGATTGGACAAGGTGACTTCTTCCAGCTCTAAATCCTATGCTCCTGTGAAATGAAGAGTTTCATGCTGAACAGACTTTTTTTTTTTCCTGAGGAAGGGACAGATTGGAAGCAGCTGGGCAGTTTCCCTGGGTGGAGTGTGGATGCAGAACTTCTCAGCCACAGAGAGGTTCCTGGGATGGTAGGAGTTAGCACAGCTGCACCCCCAAGGTTACAATAGTCTAAGCCTTCCGGTGGGTTTGTGTTTGGAGTCCATTCTCCTCTTTGCATTTGCTTTTAATAAAACCCTTGTGAAATCCTGCTCCTGGAAAAATGTAGCCATTCATGGCTTTAACAATGGGGCGGTTTGGAAATGCTTCACAGTGCATTGATTTCCCCAAACTCTTCCACTGGAGGCCTGTTTTCTAAGTGGCGTGTGCACCAAAACTCTGATCAATTAAATATTTACCCGCTTAGAACAGCTACATGTTTAAATAACCCCCCAATGACTCAAATACACAATCTGGCAAGCTGCACACTTTTAATGTCAATGAAACTCATGGTGTTTTCCAAGAATAAGTTAAAAGAGCTGAGCTTATCCATGCTTCAGAAAGAGCTACTATGGAGATTGGGTTCTTTAGAGGAAAACCCCAGCACGCCTCTCAGGACTGTTGGTGGCTGCCACTCTTTTCTGCGGCTAGTATAGGACCTTATATTGGATTTCACACCAATAAGAAAAGGGCTGGACTCAAGCACAAAAAAACCTGTATTATTGACCCAGCTCTGACTTTAATTTTCTACATGCTATTGGGCAAGTCATGTGGCTTCTTAACTCTTCAGTTTGCGCATCTGGAAAAGGAGGGCATTAATTCCTGCTCTGCTGAGCTTTCTTGGGATATTTTTGAAGATTCATGGAAACAGTGAATATGAGTCTTCTTTTGCAAAGCATATGGAAGAGATTGCTTATTACTATAGAGCAAGACTGACTCTGTGAAGTATTTCTTGGTTGCTTAGGTAACTTCTGGGACATTTTTCTTCTAATATGGACAGTCACTTTCAGCATCAACTTAGGGGTATCCAAATACGGCCAGGAAAATGAACTATCATGTTCTCTACACTATATTAATATTAGCGGACATTTTAAAGAGGCACAGAATTTGAGAGTTAGTAGGGATTGTAATCATCTAGTCTATTATTGGAGGGAGAACTCATCACACACCACTTTAGGACACCTCTAATTTTTATGCCAACTTTTACCTACGGCTAACCTAAATAAATCTGATTCCCTCCTATACAGAATAGTCCCACAAATACTTGAAAACAGCTATCATATTCCACTGGAGTTTCTTCTTCTACAGGCTAGACATTCAGTTCCTTCAATGCACTTTCATATGACATGGACTCAAGGACGTGTACCATTCTGATTGCCTTCTCTGGACAATCTCTAGCCCTTCTGGTACATGGAGTAATACTTAGAACTAAACCCAATAACAGCAATCATAATAGCCAACATTTAAATGGCACTTTAAAGTTTGTAAAGCATTTTATAAATCTCTTATCCTCATAAAACCCAAGAGGTGGGTGCTATTATTTTACAGAGGAGGAAGGTGAGGCAACTAACAATTAATTGACTTGCTCAGAGTTACTCAGATAGTAAGTATCTGAAGCCAGATTTGTATTCAGGCCTTCCCTGCACCAGAACTAACGCTATTCACTGTGTCACTGTGCCATCCACCTACCTAGCTAAACTTCTAGATGAAATCTGAGAAGGGCACAGTCCAGTGGAACTCTGTATTTTTGGAAGCAATTGCTTTCATTTAACTCTTCCTAAGATTATGTTGCTGACATATTTAAATTTATAGTTCATGCATTTAACAAGTACTGCCTAACTATGCCTTCCCCAACTTGTACTTGTGAAGGTGATTTTTTGGTTTTTGGTACTCAAGTATAAGATTACATTTATCCCTCTCAAAGTACATCTTATTTGGTTCAGCCCAGTGTTCTAACCTGCTAAGATATTTTTGGATCCAAATCCCATTAAATTAGTTCTCCCTTTCTGCTTTTTGTCATCTATAAATTGGATAAGCTTACCATCCATGCTTTTATTTGAAGCATCAATAAAAATGTTGAACAGCAGAGGATGGAGCCCATTTTGAGTCCTTCTATCCATCTGGTCTGCATCTTTCTAAATGGATTGTCCTCTAGTGGAGTCTTTCAATCTTCTCCACAAAATTTTGAGATGTTTTATCAAAATCTAGATGGTAGATGCAGTGGATGGAACACTCATCTTCCTGAATTCAAATCTGAACTCAGGAATTTCCTAGCAGTGTGGCGCTGGGCAAGTCACTTAACCTTATTTGCCTTAGTTTCCTCATCTGTAAAATGAGCTGAAGAAGGAAGTGACAAGCCACTCTAGTATCTTTGCAAGAAAACACCAAATAGGTTCACTGAAAAATGACTGAAAATCAAGTTTTCCTAAAACCTAGATAAGTTCGACATGCAGAATTTTCTTCACTCATTAGTTTAATAATTCTGTCAAAAAAAGAAAAGATCTTGTCTGGTCTGATCTGTTCTAGTTGAAGCCTTCCTAGCTCTTTGTAGTCACTGTTTACCTTTCAAGATCTCTTTAATACTCCTCTTTAGAATTTTCCTGGAAATGGAAGGCAAAGTCTCTGGCGTAGAGTTTTCAGACTCTTGTTCTCGTCTCTTTTTTGAATTGAGACATTTGCCCTTCGCAAGTCTTGTGACACCTTTACTGTTTCCTATGATCTTTCAAATATTACTGACAAGAGGCTCGGCAATCACATCCATCATTTCTTTCAGCACTTGAAGACATAGTTCATCTGGGCCAGGCAATCTGAATTCGTCAATGGCTGTTGGGTACTCTCTTACTATCGACTTAATTATCTTGGGTATAAACTCTCTTCTAGTCATTTCTGTTTGGTGATTTCAATCGCAGAGGTCATTTTCCTTGGCATAGAAAATGAAAGCAGAGCAAAAACTGAACAGCTGTACCTGTTCTCTGATGTCAGTGATCATCATTCTGTGTAACCTAAGATAAGGTCTCAGAGTCATTCTGTGTTGGAAGGAATCTCCTAGTAGAGCCTACTTTATAAAGATTTACTGTGGAGAGGAAATTCACTGAGAGCTACCTTTTCAACCCCAACCCCCTAACTGGAGGCAAAAACTGTTCTAATGTACATATAAAAACAAGGCCTCTGAATTGCAGTATGGTTCAATGGAAATGGTATTCACTAATTCTGGAGTCAGAAGACCTGATGCTTAGCACCAGTATGACATTGGGCAGGTACATTGGGCATTAGTTTTCTCATCTGTAAAATGAAGGAACTGACCTAGCTGGCCTTTAGGATCTCTTACAAATCTAAATCTATGATATTGTGAAATGAACTTAATTAAAATTGCAGCTCCATCAAGAAGGCCCCATAAGTTGGTGTACCATCAGTGTTTGTGGAAAGAGGAAAGCCTTCCCTTTCCATCCACAAATATATGAATAGTTATATAACCCCTTGCAGAATGTCTGTGTGAAGTGAAGCCTTTTCAGTGTGTCCCTATCTAGCAGCTCATAGACTCACAGAGTGTTAGAGCTAGAAGCAACCTTAGAATGTTGGAACAGGGAATGTCAGGACTGACATGGTTCTTAGAATGGAGAATGTTAGAACTGGAGGTTCTAACCTTTGCACACAGAAGATCAGAACAGGAAAAGTTAGATTGTTAAAGCACAGTTTGTTGAGACTAGAAGAATTCTTAAAGAAGGGAATGTTAGAGATGGAAGGGACCTATAGAAAATAAATTATTTGTTTTTGAATTCTCAGTGTCTAGCATAGGGTCTTGCACATGCAGGGACCTCAAGGCTGAGGCTGCAGGTTCCCCATGCTTGCGTAGAGGATGCTCAATATGTGTTAGTGGAATGGCACTCTTGCTCTGATATGTTGTCTTCCCAACATTTGTACATTGGAAAGCACCTTAGACCTCATTTGTCCTGACTTCCCTAATTTTCTGACCAATGATAATGATTCCTAAGAAGCAAACTCACTGATACCAATTGAATAATCAGTCAATGAGCATTTATTAGTTCTGTCATTCAGTTGTTTCAGTTGTGCTCAACTCTTTGTGACCCCATTTGGGATTTTCTTGGCAAAGATATGAGAATGGCTTGCCCTTTCCTCTTCCAGCTCATTTTACAGATGAGGAAACTGAGGCAAACAGGGTTAAGTGACTTGCCCAGGGTCACATAGTTTGTAAGAGTCTGAGGCTGGCTTTGAATTCATGAAGAAGAATCTTCCTGACTCCAATCTCCATGCTCTGTGCACTATGGCACCACCTAGCTGCTCTGAGCATTTATTAGGGAGTATTTATTAAGTTCCTACTAAAATAGCACCTCTTTACAATAACTTTACACATTTATTAAATATGATATGATAGCAGTATAACATACTGACCCCACAACACCATACGGTATTATATAATCATAAATATGCAACATAGTTATATAATATAAAACTATATTATATTCAATAATATAATAAAATAACAACCTAATGATTAATATAAAACATAATACATCTGCAATCCTTTTAACTTCTCTCCCCTCCCTCAAACTTTCACATAGATTTATATTATTAAAGCCTCATTAGCCACTGGAATCATTATTTCCACTGGGCACACGATGAAACTGAAGTCTAGAGAGATAAAAAGACATGATTGCGCATGCACAGTGAATTAGTGTCAGAGGCAGAATGAGATCTTTGATCTCTGTGATTCTAGTTAAATTCTAATTATTACCGTTACCACTAACAAGAATAATATATGTTTTCTGAGCAATATAACATGGATACGGAACTGTGGTATAGACGTAAAGGTTTTATAGTCTAGTTGGGAGGAAAAGGGCACTAAATAAGGCCAAAAGCCATTTACCAATAGATTAGTGGTCAAAGGATAGGAACAAGCAATTCTCAGAAGAACTGAAGTGTATTAAGAACTATGTGAAAAAAAAACACTCTAAATCAGTACTTCTTAAACTGTGGGTCATGACCCCATATGGGGTCTCGAAAAAATTGGCAATAATAAAAGATTTCTAAATCTGCAATGACCAAAAATTAACTAAAAATCAAACCTGAAATGAATCCAAGGTGTTTCTGGCATCACTTGCCCATGTTGCATCATGGACTTCACTGTAGCCTTGGTTCTGAACACAAAGCATGCACACTTTGCCCTGCACGTGCCCTCACGACACACAGTGCCAATGAATGCTGCCAAAACACAAAAAGGGGTCATGAGTGGAAGAAGTTTAAGAAGCTCTGCTGTAAATCAAACGTGTTAAACACATAACCCAACGGGGCAGCAATGCTACTGAGTACAGCCCAAAGCAGATTAAAGGGTAATTGGGAAATTTTTTTAATAAAATGAATAAAAAATACAATAAAATATAGATAACATTTCATTTAAAAACCATCAATATGCAGCATACAAGGATCTTTATCTATAGATTACTGGTCCCCTTAGCTGTTTGAATTTGCTACCCACTAATCTAAATGATTACTAATAAGAGGGACAGCTAGGTGGTGCAGTGGATAGACCACCAGTGCAGGAGTCAGGAGGACCTGAGTTCCAATCTCACCTCAGACACTTGACACGCACTAGCTGTGTGACCTTGGGCAAGTCACTTAACCCCAACTGTCTCATCTTGGGTCATCTCCAGTCATCCTGATGAATATATGGTCACTAAATTCAGATGGTTATGGAGGAGAAGTGAGGCTGGTGACTTGCACAGCCTTCCCTCACTCAAAACAAAGTCAAGTGCAAGTCATGTCATTATTTTTCTGATGGCATCATCTTACATGGCAACAAAGGATGAACGCACACACACTAATAAGATGTACAAATCCAAATAATTCTGAGGTTTTATCTCACATCATGTAAACTGGCAAAGATGTTAAAAGATGGAAACAGTCAAAGTAGGAGAGGCCGAGGAAAGATGGGCATGCTAGTGTATTATTGGTGGAGTTGCAAAGCAATATATCCATTTGGGGAAGCAATTTGCAGTTATACAAATAAAATGATTAAAATGTCCCACACCCTCCTCTGACAAAATTATTAATAAGAAGTCTCCATATATACCAAAATATTTATAGCAACATTTTTGTTTTAGCGATAGCAAAGAATTGAAAACAAAGTAGACTCCTATCAATTGGAGAATTATTAAAGAAATTGTGGTACCCAATTGCCATGAAATGTTATTGTGCTGTAAGATGTGACAAATGCAATGAATGCAGAAAAGCACAGAAAGATTTATGTCTGATGTAGAGAGAAGTAAGCAAGAAAAATCCAAAGAAACAATATACACAGTGACTACAAGGTAAACTGGACGTAGCAACCACAAAACAGTCAAAAGTGAATACTGCAAAATTACAGAAGAAACCTGGTCCAAAGGAAGAAATATGAGAAGATACCCCCACCCCATTACTTTGCAGAGGTGGAAGGTCCATAGTGTTGTATATTGAATATTTTTTTCAGACTTTTTGAATGTATTGATCAGTTTTCTTTTTTTCTTGTCTCTTCTTTTCTCTTTAAAAATATTGCTACTGGAACAGCTCTCTGGGGGGATGGGAGGGGAGGAGCAACAGGAGAAATTCTGGTAATGTAAAAAAAAGAGAACAATAAAGTTTTATTTTTTAAAAAGGACATTAAATACAAATAATAATAATATTAGGAGAATATGATCTTAAATTTTCAAGAGTTCAGAGGATAGAAAAGCCATAGAACCTTGGAATGTCAAATCTTAGAATCATAGAATTTCAGATTTCAGAAGGGAATACAGTGGCCATCCAGTCCAACACATTGAAAATGAAATCCCTGTTACAACATATCCACTGAGTGGTGATCAAGCCACTGCTTGACGTCATCCGGTGAAGGAGGGCGGCCCATTGTTCTTTTGGATAGCTCTACTGCAGTCATTCTTTAACCCAACAAGGGGTAGATTTCAAGGGGTCTGTGAATTTGAGTGGGAAAAATTCCATCTTTAATATAATCACCTTCCTTTGTAATTTTATATATCTTACAAATTTTAAAACATTGTTCTGAGAAGGGGTTTGTAGGCTTTACCAGAATGTTTAAAGGGTTTGTGACTCAAAAAATGTTAAGAACCCCAGCTTTATTAGGAAGGTCTTTCCTTTCTTTGAACAAGCCTAAATTTTCTGCTTTATTACATTCACTCATTGTTCCTGGTTCTGCCTTGTGGTATCAAACAGAATAAGTTTAATTGCCTTTTCCAGCCTTTCAGATACTTGAAGACAGCTATCTTCAATCAATCAATCAGCATTTATTAGCCCCTTATTATGTTCCAGGAAATACGTTAGGTATTTGGAATAAAAAGGCAGCAAAATAATTCCCAATCTCAAGGAGCTTACATTCTGTCAGGAAAAACAAAAGACACATACATAGCAAAAGAAACACAAAATAAATATGAGGAAATGGGGGTGAGGAGAGAAATACTAGTAACTGGTAGAATCATGAAAGATCTTTGAAATTCTGCTGTTCTAGAGCTATGAGTTGCTTTGGCTATGTGAATTTCTTATATGTGTCCCTCACTATAATTTTATGTACATTCTTTATCCACCATGGGTACTGTGTGAATTTGTGCAAGAGTGCACCCCAGATTTTTGAGTAAAGGGATGTTTTATAACTATTCTTTTTGAAGTTTGAGTAAATGCCTTTGCTAAAAACTGAGTCTACTAGCTGATTGTTGAGAGGAAGCACACTGGTAGGGGCTTATGAGTTACAGCACTAGAAGCAGTTACCCAGAGGGACATTTCTAGTACCTAAAGTTGCAGCCACATGAAAATGAATTACAGTTACAATGAATTTCTAGTCCTAAAGGTATAGATCTTAAACCTCGACCTATCTAGCTTCCCCAACCCTTCCCCACCCTACTCGCCAAGACTGGGGGTTGGGACCCTTGAGATTCCTTTCCATTTTAGTTTTCCCCCATTGTCCATATTTCCTTTGCCCTACCACTACTTCTAGCTCTCTCTCCCCTTCCCCCACCCCCAACTTCATCCTCTCAAGGTCAGGCTCTTCCTGCCATATGAGGGAACCAGTAACTAGTTGAGAGTTAGGGTGGTATGGTCCAAAGAACTGGATTTTGAGTCAGAAGATCTGGCTTTGCCATTAACTGGCTGAAAGGTCTCTTCCTTTCCATCTCTGACATTCTGCAAGTATTGTAATCTTGCATCTTATATGAGAAAAAAACAATGCATTAGAAAGATAATTCAATTCCCTAGCTAGCTTGTAATAGTTAATGATTATTTAATACTCTGAGGTTTGGAAAGCACTTTACATGTGTTAGCACATTTGATCCTCACAACAATGCTCAGAGGTGCATGCTATTATTATCCCCATTTTATAGAGGAGGAACCTGAGGCAGGCAGAATAAGAGACTTGATCAGAGTCACAAATCTCTGAGGCAGCATTTGAAGCTAGGTCTTCTTGAGTTCAATAGTGTTTCCAGTGCTTTGTTGAATATGCTATATTTCTTCAAATATTTATTAAGCATTAAACTGTGTACTGCCCAGTGGATTCAAAGATGCACATGAAAAACAGTCCCCAGCCTCCAATGAACTCATTATATTTTATTTGGATTTATGGAGGAAGAGAAGTGTCAGGAGGAAAGGAAATGTATGTCCCTTTGATTTGAATTCTTGTATCTCTTTGGTCTTCTTTAGAACATTAGACCTTGAGCAAAGTTTGTGTGGTGTGTGTGTGGTTGGGTTTATAGAGGGAGATGGGGGGTTGATTTTGTTTCACTTTATTCTGTGTTATTAGATGGGCAGCCATATACTCTTGGCTCCAAAGCCTGGCCCCAACCCCAGGATTCCAGGGAATTAGCACAACAAAGCCCATTGTCCTGTTTTAAAGCCTGAGAGGTCTCTGCCAGGACCATTTAGTCACTGTTGGCTCAGGGATGCCACCCTCAGGAGCAGCCACCACTGTTCTACCTGCTTGGCACCTCCAGTTTCCTTGGGTGACTTTTGCTCCTCATCTCACAGCAATTGACTTCAGAAGAGAGGAAATTGGGATGAAGACAAGCTTACTCCATGGATGCCAAGCCTGGAAGCAGCTCCCAGGGGACATCACAACTGAATGGAGCAGGCCTGTGGCTGTCAGAGCTATAAGAAAGGCGTGGTGGAAGAGGAGCTTGAATTTGCCAGGTCAGTCGTTGCTAGATGCACATTCCATTCCACATCATTGTGGTCCAGGATCTAGGCTTCCTCTTGAGAAAGTGACACATATTTACAATATATAGAATATTCATGTAAATATGTTTGGGGTGGAGTATCCATTCTGTCTTGCTTGGGATGAGTGAGGTGTTATTGTTTGGAGAGAGGCCTGTGGGAGTCATAGCTGAAAATTTTGGTTCAGAACTCAAAACTGCTGACGTGGAGGAAGTTGGGAGAACATGCACCCCACTCCCAACCCATACCCCCTCATTCAGCCTTGAGCTCACACTAGGCCAGCAAAGACTGAATTCAAGGAGGAGTGTTATATCTGGGTACTTTTTTTAAAGATCTAAACAAATACATACCAACAGAAAAAGCTAGAAGGATGCTATCTGTACTAGATCTTAGGAAACATAGTTAGATCTGGTAATTAGGCAGCTAGATGTCTCAGTGGATAGAGTTTTGAACCTTGCATCAGGAAGAGCTGAGTTCAAATTCCATCTCAGACATTCACTAGCTGTGTGACCTTGGACAATTCCATAACCTCCTTTAGCCTCAGTTTCCTCATCTATAAAATGGGGATAATACCATCTATTGAGCAGAGTTGTTGTGAGCATCAAATCAAATCGTGTTTGTGAAGTGTTTTGTAAACCTTAAAGTGCTACATTGATTAGTTATGCTAAGCTGGTATAGTCCAAAGAGGAGAGAGCCAGGTCCTATGATAGTTATGACCTCTATAGGCCTCAGTTTCCCCATACTTAACATGACGTAATTGGGCTAGATCAGGGGTGGGGATCCTGTGGCCTTGAGGCCATATGTGACCTTCTAGGTCCTCAAGTATAGTCCCTTTGACTAAATCCAACTTCACAGACAAATCCTTTTATTAAGGGGATCTAGCCACTAGATGATTGCAGCAGTTCCAACCTGAATATTCTCCATTCCAAGGTCTCTTCCATCTCTCACATTCTATGTTCTAGGTCCCCTTCCAGCTTTAACATCCAGTGTTCTAAGGTTCTAATAGTCTATATTCTGGGATCCTTTCAAATTCTAACATTCTGTGTTCTAAGGCTGATTCCAACTTAGAAATTCTGTATTCTAAGGCCCCATGTGGCTATGTTTGAAGGTTTCTTAAAGTTCTAATATTCTATGTTCAAAGGACCCTTTGAGTTCTTACATTCTGTGTTTTAAAGTCTCTTCCAAGTGAGGAGTCGCACTGACATTCCATGTTTTAAGAGCCTTCCTGACTTCCTAACATAGTCTGTCATCTAATGTCCTTTCCAGCTCAGAGATCTTATGATATAAGCTAATTATAGTTCTCTTGGTGGTTGATTCCTGCCTTCACATATTTATAGTTGACCAAGTCAATTATGTGGTAACTAACCATGAACAATGAACCCATTAGTTGTTTCTATGGCAGAGATCTCAGTTGGAGAAATGCCCACAGTAGCCTTCTAGGCTTTGTACATGTGCTGTGCTCTATAGAATGTAGGCTTGGAAGCACTACTGGGGGATGGTTCTAAGAAGAGATTAACCCCTCCCCCCAATCTTCAAATCTTGCTCTGGAATGTCTTTGGTGTCTGATATTACTAACCTGCACAGAAAATGGTGAAAGCAGACTAGAGACCTAACTGGGAGAAGCAGATTTTCCTGATTCCAGATCCGCTGCACTTCCTGTCCACTGCACCATTCGAAAACAGGGACTAGTTTTCACTTTGTATTTCCAGACACAAGACATGTTGAATTCAATTCAGTTTTTGCCTTGTTCTAATAGAAAGCAGCGGAGATATCAAGAAATCAGGTAACTGGATAGATTAGGCATTGTCAATAAAAATGGCAACTTTAAATATATGTGTAAATAATATAGAGTTGAATATTTCCCATTTAAATTTTAGTCTCTTCTTTACTTTCTTCCTCCCTACCTCCATTCCTTCTTCCTTCTTTCTTTCTTTCTTTTCCTTTCTTTCCTTCTTTCCTTCCTTCCTTCCTTCCTTCCTTTCTTTTTTCTCTCTTTCTTCTTTCTTCTTTCTTTCTTTCTTTCTTTCTTTCTTTCTTTCTTTCTTTCTTTCTTTCTTTCTTTCTTTCTTTCTTCCTTCCTTCCTTCCTTCCTTTCTTTCTTTCTTCTAAGAATTCTACTAAGTCCATAGCAAGCAACTAGCCATTATATTGGTAGCTAAACATTTTTTCCGAATAGCTTATCATTTTTTCCTCTTTCTTATATGTGAAAATTAGCCACAACCCTCTGGTTAATGTGAACACTGGCCAGTTAAAGTCTGTCTATTTTTCAAGGCCAAATTAAAATGCCACTAACTTCTTCAAGTCCTCTTTTTGTACTGATCCTCCTGTGAGTATTAATTACTGGGATTGAAGATGAGTGTTCCATAGTGGAAGAAGTTCTTACATGGTTAGAGGCCAGAATAATGCCTCTAGTTCCAACATTCTACTGGAGTCAGAAACCAGGACACAGGTCATAGAACTGGAGAGATAGAAGTGAAAAACTGTATCCAGAGAGCAATCACAGTCAGAGCCAGTGGTATGAGCAGAGTCCAAGTGGTAAGTGAGAAGACAGAATATGATACCAAGCAAGCAACAGGGAAATAAATCTGATGAAGCATTCAATGAATTCTCTGCATTTATTCCTTTGCAAACATATACGTATTTTTATGCCTGATTCACCAAAGCTGGACAGCTCCTTCTGTGACTGCCTTAAACAGAGTGTGTCAGAGGACACCCTGCTATCTCCCTAATAGATGTGAATCCTCCTCCCTCTGGAGGACAACCCCATCCTTACCTTAGGGAACTGATCATAGACCATCCAATGTTACAATGGTAACTGTGCATGTCTTGTCTCCTGAACAGCAAGAATCTTTGAGGATTGGAGTTAGACTTTACTCACTTTTTATCTCTAGTGTGATTACCAGGCAGGCCCTGGTAGGATATCAGAACTGCAAAGCTGATATTAAGGTAGAGGTTTATGGTTTTAAAAATAACTGTCATTTTTTTTTAAAGAGAAAAAAATTAAAAGCACTATCACATAGATTGTATATTGTTCAATCCTTCTGTCAGCCTTGTGAGGGTAGGTGGAACAAATATCATGCCCATTTTCTAGATGAAACTGAGGCCCAGAAAGAGTGTAAGGTCATAGGATTTTTGAGTTAGAAGAGACTTCAAAGATCTTCCAATTAAATGTCCCCTCTTTTTTTTAACAAAGGAGGAAACTATTAAGTTGTGTAACTTACAAAGGGTCACAGAGGTAAGTCATAAGTATCAGAGCTGCCCAAACTCACCCAGTGGCAGTGCTTGGACTTGAACTTGGGTCTTCTAAATTTCTCAGGCCAGTGTTCTTTCTACTAATATCTTCCCTATACTGGAACAACACCATTGGCTTAGCAGAAGGAACTAAATGCTTCCAGACGTTCTTCAAGGAGGAAGTCATTTGGTTTTATTGTTTATTTGACTCAAGTGTGTCGGGTGACACTCGCCAACTGTTATAAACCAGGAGCTCCCCCAGGGCTGGCAGCCTCCTCTCTTGCTTTTCCTGGTTAATTGTCTCTGCCTGGGACTGGCTGCCACAGTTGCAAGGCTGGGAGAGGGCTTTTTGCACATTGTCCAAGCTGAGAATCAAAGTGGGAGTAGGAAAACTTGAGTGGGGACTTTGGGAATCATCCTCAGAGGCTTCACTTAATAATAAATGACCCCTTGTCCTGCCTTCTGGGGTTGTCTGTTACCAGTAATGTCTTGTGTCTTGCTGGCAGTGATGACGTCATGAAAGAGCTTGTTCATTTACTACGCCCATTTCCATATTTTTATAAATTTTTTATAAATTTATACATTTTATAAATAAGGAAACTAAGGACTGGAGAGGTGCTGTGCTTTACTCAAGGCCACCCATTTAGGAGGTGGTGGTGCTGGGACTTAACCATTTATTAACTGTTTATTATGTGACAGGCACCGTTCTAAGCGTGAGAGATACAAAGAAAGTGCAGAACCAATCCCTACTCTAAAGGAACTGAAAACCCAATTGCAATCTAATATGCAAATAATTATGTATAAACATAATCTCAGAGGGAAGGCATGAAAATTAAGGAGGAGAGCAGCTTCTTGCATCAGCAGGACTTTGTTGAGACATGAAGGAAGACAGAGATGGCAGGAGGTAGAGATAAGAAGTCCTAGGCATGGGGAGCATGTTAGTTTCCAGTTCTTTGCCATTACAAAAAGAGCTGATGTATAGTACATATATATGTATGTATAAAATGGGTGCACATATGATAATGCATTGTATATGTGCATGTGTACATATGTATATATATGATGATGCACATATACATGTTATGTATATGTGTATGTATGCATATGTGAATGTGTGAAATATTATGTGATATACATGATATGTGCCTGTGTATATGTACATTTGTACATGTTAATGATATGTATGTGTGCATATGTGAATACATGGTATATGTATATATGTGCATATATGATAGCATTTATAAATGCATATACTTAAATATAATACAAATAGACCAAATAGACCATAACATATCATATAATATATGTGACCATAATATATAAAATATATGTATATAAAATCTCTTTATGTTTTGTAAATATGTATATCTATGCTTTTTATATCTTTATAAACCTTAGTGTGCTATTTAAATATTAGTTATTATCTCCTTCATGAAAAGTCTATCTCTTTCCAAAGTATTTTAGTGTAAACTAGCTTCTATTTTTTCCCTCATTTTTAATGTATTTACCAGACTTTTGGAGATTTAGTCATATACACTGGCATCTCATCAATCTGGAGGTCAGATCCAACAACCTCACCTATCTGGGATACAGCCAGGAATGAGGAAAGAAGTCAAGCAGAGACATCTGGGCATCTCACATAGACTCAACAAAATCCATACACTGAATCGTCACTTCTAGGAGAGGCCCTGTGTCTCTCACACAGAGGTTATTTACTCTTTACAAATTCACTCCCTAGTCAAGACATGGCCCGTGATGTTATTGGAACAACAACAAATTATTCAATGACCTTGGTGAGTTAATTCCTTGCCCTGTAGGAGATAGAAAACAGCAAATGAGAGAGGGGAAATAAGAGGGGAAATTGAATGCAGAACACATTCAATCAGATGTCTGTTCAGGGTAAGAGTTGAGGGCTTGAGACCGAAGGAGAAGAAAAATGGTTATTGTCATTCAATCAAATTGAATTTGATTTTTTTTCCCAAGGGAAATAGGTACAAGACTCTTGACAAGTGAGTTACTTCAGAATGTCAGGCCCATCTTGCCCCATCATAATCCCTTGATTCAGGTCAGTGCCTAAGCTGTATAGTAATGGAGGGGGAAGTGAACCCATTACCAGGTTTCCAGTCAGCTTCTCACCTGGGTTGACTTCTCTGTGGAAGATGAACTCTCTGCATACCCTGCTTCTGTTTTTCCCCCACCCCTTTTCTCCTCATTGAGTGGTGTCTGGAGCTAGGTTCGTTAAAGATTCTGGAAGAACTCACCAGAGCTAAATCTTTAAGGGATGCTTTGGGTCTGTGTACATAGTGAGGAAGAGCCAGTATAGGACAGAGCCCCAAACTGGGATACTAAGCAGGTATCACTGCCATGTCTTAGCTGTGTTCTTGGGCAGGTCACTGGGTTGCCTTATCTTTTAAGTAAGAATAATAATAACTTGTAGTGCCCACCTCACAGTGAATGTCCTGGGGATCAGTAGTGAACATGGGCTCAAAGTGCCTTATGATTACTGGTTTCTGCAACATTCAATAGTCATAAGTTCTGAGTTCAAATCCTAGCTGTATCACTTATAAATCACTGCCCATCCTCAGGCCTTAGTTTCTTCCTGTTTAAAATGAAGAGGTTAGACTAAATGGTCTTGGACATCCGTTTAGGTTCTGGCATTCTATGCCCTATATGAACCATTATTATTAGCGTTGCATCTGGCCTCAGACACTTATTAGCTGTGTAATGCTGGGAAAGTCATTTAACCTCTCCGAGCCTCAGTTTTCTCATCTGTAAAATGGGGAAAGAATAACACCTGCTTCACTGGGAGTGTTGCAAGGATCAAACGAAATAAGATGTGGAATGCTTTATAAACTTTAAAGACTTCTATACATGTTGGCTATTATCATCATCCTAGGGGTTAGGCAAGCTAACAGCAGCAGCACTTTTACTTCAGAACTTCTCAGCTATGTGGGCGCTGGACCAGCCATTTAACTTGGTTGAAACTCAGTTTCCTCATCTGTAAAAAGAGGGGTTTGGAATTGGCGGTTTCTAATGAAGTTTGGGATCCTATGAGCCAGTTCCTGTGATCATCTTGGCTTCTAACACCCCTTTTTGGGCTTCCACTGAGAATACAGGCCTTCTTCACAAAGTGGCAACTCAGAAACATCACCCCCTTTCCTGTTCTGAAGAAACTTGTTGTCCTTTTTCTCAGCTCTGCTCTGACAGCCCGGCTGCCCAGCACTTGGAAACACCAGCCCTCTGAGGACATTCAGAATTGCCTGCCTCCTGATGACTGGATAATTATCTGCAAGAGTTGGATGAGTTGACCGGAGCCTGTACTCCTCACAGGAGGACGACAAGCTAACAGAGCTGGCAGTGCATGCCGTACCCTGAGTGGAGAGCACAGTAATGAATTGGAAACACGTCCAAACTGGAACATGGAGTTTTGGGAGCCACAGAGGAGGGACTGATTAGTTGGAAAAGGGTCCCTGCCATCTCCCAGTGATTCAGGTTTTGGAAGGGGTGGGGGTGGGGTATAAACAGAAAAGTCTTTGACTGGGAGCCAAGTTGGATATTGGAGAGAATAAGAACCATTTTATAAACTTATACAATATGAGAGCTAGAAGGGGTCTTGGAACATAGAATATCAGAGCTGGAAAAGGACCATTAGAATATAAGATATCAGAGCTGGAAGAGCCTTAGGACATAGAATGTCAATGTTGGAAGAACCATTAGAACATGAGATATCAGAGCTGAAATGCCCCTTAGACTATAGAATGCCAGAATTAGAAGGGTCCTTAGAACATAGAGTTTAGAGATGGAAGGATGCTAGAGCACAGAATGTCAGGTATGGAGGGGATTTTAGAGAAAACTTTCAGAGATGGATGGGTCCTTAGAAGCCAAGACGCTAGAATCGAACCACGATCCAGGTTCCCTAGAGCCTGCCTTGCCGTTTACTATTCTCATACAGAATGATCTGGACTCAGAACTGATGTTAGTCATGTAAGGCAGAGGTCCTAGACTCAAGTCAGATGAAAATGTTGTTGCTGTAGTCTGTTTTTCATTCTCAAAGAGGACCGTGACATCAGGAAGATGATGCCATGGCTTACAAGTGCCTTGAAGGGAGGGCTGTGTGAGGTCACCAGCCTCACTTTCTCCTCTGGGACCATTGGCAAGATATAGGTCAGGACAACTGGAGTTGGCCCTGGGAGATTAAAATGTGATTGGTAAATGTTTAATACAGTATATAAAAATACAATACAACTTACCTAGATCATATTTACATGTGGTTTTCTGAATCAATATGTCTCAGCAGGGATCCATTTCTCTTTAAGTTTGGCACTATAGAGGTAAAGTATCAATTGGGGTCTCTTCTCATTGTTCCTCAAACACTGATATTGTTGCGTAGCTGGGTCTCTCAATCCAGTGCTTCACAAAGTCTCAGGTCTCCAAGCACCAATGGAGTTTACTAGCCTCCACCAATCCCAAGAAGTCCAGTGCTCATTTCTGCCTACAGAACTTTTTTGGCCTCGTTACTTGGCTTACCAGATAATAACCAGGACATTATATGTGGCTGCAAAATATTCTGATTAGAGGTCAAATAGATCAGAAGATATTATCAATGATCATTAGCCTACAGGCTCAAACTTTAAGAGGGATGAAAGATGTCAGAGCCTCCACAATATATCGCTAGCTATATTTTAAACTTTGTCTCCACTAAAACAAAGTAATTCCATTTTCTAACCCAATCCTTTTGTTTCAAAGAGGCCTTCTCACTGTCTTCTGGATCATGCTATACTCATTGCCTTGACTCTGAGTTATTCTCCCACCTAAAGAATCCCTCCTCTTTCCTCTACTGAAATCCTACAAAAAATTTAGTGTTCAAAATCAAGTATTATCTCTTCCTTGAAGCCTTGTCTTACTGGCTGGGCCCATTGCTCTGGTCTCTTTATTTAACTCATGGTATCGTAGGAACTAAAATCTAGAGCTGGAAGAGATATCAAAGGTCATTGAGTCCAACCCCCTCATGGTTCATAGGAGGAAACCATGACTTGCCCAATGTCACACAGGCATTAAAGATTTTAACTCAGGTCCTCAGACTCTAAAGCTACTGTTCTTTTTTACTTATCAATCTACTTTTTTTCTTTGTCATATGAGCATACTATATTCTTATACAGATAAAATACTGTCTCATTCAGTAATTATTTTGGGATTGTGAATTCCTTTCCCTTTCCCTTCCTTTCCTTTCCCTTCCCTTCCCTCCTTTACTAGGTTATAAGCTACTAGAAGATAAGGGCTATGAAAATCAATCAGGAATGGGGAAAGTCCAAGAGCAATAAAGGAATGATATGGAAATAAGCCCCAGACTCGCCAGACCTGGGTTCTTCTACTTACTTGGTGACTCATGGCTTAGCAATTGTCATAGCCTCAGGTTTCTGCAACAGATGGTCTACGCTTCTGGATACAGCCAGTTGAAGAGAAAATACCATGACCCCTTGAAGGACAGTGCTAGAGCAGAGTGGACCACATCAATTACAGAACAAATGTTCCAGGATCCATCACACATGGTAAGTATCTTCTGTTTCCGAGTAAATTATGGGGAGGTTTCCTCTTACGGTATTAATTTCTAAGTTCTGGAATTCTATAGTGGAAAAGGTCCTCAAAGGTCCCATCTACTCTAATCCTTAGCCCCAGAATGAATCTTCTCTATGATACTGACAAACACAACTGACTTGATCATTAATTTATGAAATTATAAAATTGTGAAATTGGGACAGACATGCCCAGTGCTTTGGTTACTTGCTGGAAAAGACCACAACTGGCAGTGGGGAAGGGGGCAGTAATAACACTTTAATAAGGCACAGAGACAAGTGGTGAAAAAAGGTCCAGGGGCAGATGGCAGCATGGGAATAGGGAATGGAATAGTGAGGGAAGAAAGGAGGCATAGGAAGAGGATGGGGAGAGGGAGAGGGAGAGGGAGAGGCAGAGAATATTACTCAGTAACCATGAATTAGAATGGGGAGCACTAGAAAGCCTGGCCCCAATATAGATCCAAAAGCACTTGGGAAGCAGGAGTTTAAGGTCTCATTTTATAAGGTTTTTTTTTTGAGGGGGAAACAGATCAATTCTGATCTGTGACAATTTGGGGTTAGTTCCTTATTGTGTCCAAATCATCTCAAAGTTATTGGCAAAACTTCGAAGTTTTCTTCTCAAAGTTAGCAACACCTTTTGGATGTTCTGCTGGTCTAGAACTGTGGAGATCTGGATTTGGTCTGGAACTTATGTATCATAGGCCAAAAACATTGGCAAACAACACCTAGATGATTTCCCCTGATTTGGCATATATTACTAAGATGTGAATTTTGGTTAATATATGGTACAATTTATAAATTATGCCCCTTTGATCTTCGAAATGGTTTGTGAGGGACTTCCAGATTCCCATTTGCAATCCTATTTCCTGCTGTGGTTCTATGTTGGCTACCTATAAAACTTGCCATACTCACTAGAAGTGAGGTGTGGTCAGGGGAGCAGAACAAGATACAATTTTAACACAACAGTTCACCCAGAAGAAGGGGACTAAAATGATGAGAGGACCTGGTACTACATGATCTGATGAGGCATCCACTGAGGTTCAATGAAAGGAAATGGAGATGCCTAGTATATAGAAGACAAGACTAGAGGAGCACATGATAGCTCTTTTCAAGACCTAGAACAGAAGAGAGATTCAACCCATTCTACTTGACCACAGAGAGTAGAAGTAGAAAGAAGAAGAAGTTTCCAAGATGCAGATTTGATCATAAAGTAAAGAAAAACTTCCTAACAATGAAAGATATCTCAAAGTGGAGTAGATTGAACTGTGTGTGGCAAGTGGTGATGGAGGAGAGGGTGGTCTTCATTATGGGATGGCCACTTGTTGGGGATGTTGAAGGGGAAGTCCTCTTCAGCTATATGTAGTGTCAGATGGCCTCTGTCCTTCTTCCACGTTCACTGAATCTCAGGACTGGAAGGAACTTCCAAAACCATCTTGCTTAACTGTTACCTGAACTAGACTCCCTGAAAAGAAGTAGGCTAATCATGCTTCCAATCAATTCTCTCTACCACATACCCAACAAGAGGTGGGCCAGCCACCTTTTCAACCAATTCTCCCTATCACATACCCAACAAAATCAGTCTTCTCTACCACATACCCAACAAGTGGTGGGCCAACCATTCTTTCAATCAATCCTCTGTAGTACATATTCAACAAGTGTTGGGTCAACCATTCTTTTAACCAACTAATAAGCATTTATTTGGCCCTTACTATATGCCAAGCAGTAGACTAAGGGCTGGAGATACAAAGAGAAAATAAAAATAGTCTCTGCCTTTAAAAAGCACACATTTTAATGAGTGGGGCATCATATATGTAAATAGACACATACAAGATGCATACAGAGTAGATGGAAGGCAACCTTTAGAGAGGAAGGAACACTGGGGAAAACCAACTAAAAGGTAGCTCTTGAGCTAAGTCTTGAAGGAAGTCAGGAATTCTAAAAGGGAGACCATTCTAGGCATCAGGGAAATGAGTACTGAAGTATGGAGATAGGAGATGAAGAATCTTGTGTGAAGAACAATAAATAGGATAGCTAGACCATAGAAAAATAGGAAACAAGCTTAATGCTAACCAAAGGAATTTGTGTTAGAGTAATAGGGAGCCATGGAAGCTTATTGAGTAGAGGCAGAAGTAGAGGGGCAGAGGCATGGTAATGCATCCATTCCCTCCAGAGGCAGCCCATTCTACTGCTGGGCTGATTGTTAGGAAGTTTTCCTTTCTATCAAAGCTAAATCTGCCTCTTTGCAACTACTGTCCACTGTTTTCAGCTCTGCTCTCAGGGTCCCAGGACAAGTCTAATGAAGCCCTCTTTCACAAGACAATCCTTTAATTACTTTAAAACAGCTAGCCTAGGAAGAAGCCTGAAACAGTGAAAAAATTTCTTCTACACTTGGGCTTCATTTCTGGTTCTCTTCTTTACTATCAGTAACCCTTATAAAAAGAGAGAGTTTGATTAGGAATCCCCAGAGATCCTAAAGTTCTAAGCCTGTGATCTTTATGTGTTCCCCACCTTTCTTCCAGCAAGCTAAGAATTTCTGTTTCTTTTAGTACCAACCACACTGTTGTCTGATATACTGAACTTGCACTCCACCAAGACATCCAGTTCCCCTCCCCCCCCCAAAAATCTGTGCCTTAAAAACTGAGGGGTTTGGGTTAGAAAGTCTCTGTGATCCACTCCAGCTGTAATAGTCTATTTTCTAATCTGGCATTCTATGATCCTATGTTCATTATAGGACACTTAGAACTTGTCCTTTCTTTATCATAATCCAACGTGTCTGCTTGAGTAGTTATCTCAGTCTTTTTCTCCCCCTTCCTGAGGAATACACAGAGTTTCCATATATTTTCTTCTTGGAAGTTTTATATAGGTCTGTGGGCAATTTCCTTTTTTACTCAGGACCTAGCCTGGTACCAGGAGCCTAGTGGGCACTCCATAAAAGCTCTTGGTTGGCTGAGAGAATGTGGATATATGCATAATGTCAGCCTGCAGGCCCTCAGGCTATTTGGCATTCTAAGTGAGTTTTTCCAAGTAGAAATGTTAGTCATGGTTTCAGAATCGGAGTCTCCTAGTGCTGGAAGGGTTTCCATCCTCATGCAGTCCAACCCTCTCCTTCTACATATGAAGAGATAGAAGCAGGGAGGGAATGTGCCTTGCACAAAGTTACACGCATAGTTAGAGATGTTACTGAAACTAGAACATATGTCTTTTGGCTTTGAATCCTGAGTTCTTCCATGACTTGCTTGAGTGATGTGAAAGAGCTGAGGTGTTCAGGGGGACTTCCACACTGCTTGCCCAAAGAGCCCTGAATTAGGTCCAGAAGTCTTAGGTTCAAATTCTGATGAGGCTACAGGACCCTGGGCAAGTTCTCTGCTGTTTGAGTAGTCTCCACTTCTTCCTCTCTAAAATGAGGTCATGGGACTGAACAATAGCAGAGCTCCCTTCTGGTTCAAAATTTTATGCATATATATATATATATATATATATATATATATATATATATATATATATATATATATATATATATGTGTATATATACACATACATACACATGTCTATGCATATGCATGTATGTGTGTGTAAAATATATGTATAAATGTATGTACATTGTGGGTATGTATAAATTACACATATGTACGCATATTCTATATATACATACAGTAGGATATACATATGGGATATTTATCCCATATTTTCTGGATCAAAAATTGGGACACATAAGCACGAGCATGTTCAAAGCCTTCCTGGCTGTTCATTTTCTTTTCTTGTAGTCAGGCCTGTGCTAGAAAGTCTAGGACACAAGTGCTTCACAGTTACAGAGACATCAGAGGCTGGATTAATTTTTCTTTCTGTACTCATATCTTCTCTGTTGGTTTATCTTCATGGGACCAGGATTTTTCTCTTGTTCATTTGACCCATTAATTTATCTTCCTCCCTCTTTGGTTTCTCACCCTTTCACTGCTGTATAGACTTCAGAGTTTGGGCTATTATTTTTTGGGGGGGGTGTCCAGATTTCTTATGCTGGGGGGAATGGAGGTCCATCTGACCTCTGGGAAGGATGAGAAGATGAGCCCCCTCTAGGTGGCCAATTCCATTTTGGTCGTCTGACATTCTATAATTGTGAGGTGTGTGTGTGTGTGTGTGTGTGTGTGTGTGTGTGTGTGTAGGGTGGAGAATGAGAGAGATAAAGGAAGACTGAGACAGAGTTGGAGAGGTTGGGAAAGACAGAGACAGAGAGGGATAGATTTAGAGGGATGTAGATGGGGAGACAGAGACAGAGGCTGAGAGAAAGATGGTAAAAAGATAGCTGAAATGGCAGCGCCTTATTTTACCTCCTACCTCCAGAGTGAGTGAAAGTTTTAACCCCAAATCTCCCTTTAAAGGTCCATGGGACTGCAGGGCAGAAATAAATAGCAGGAAGCTGGAAAAATAACAGACGGCATCTGAAATACTTGTTCCTGAGTCCCAGGCCCTGAGATAGGAAGGTCACTGTTTGCTGCAGCTTTGTACATGAGCTGCAGGGGCAGAACACTGGGCCCATGACCCTGGAGAAGAGGTGAACACTCTTCCCCCTTCTCTGTTCTTGTGAATAGACATCTCTCGAGGCAGGGAAGAACCTGGTAACAATAATAGCACTATTGATGGTAGATAATAAAGCAACATCCATCTCATTCCATTTTTTTTAACAGACAATGAGGAATTTTTTTAGACTCTATCCCAGGGTTCCCAAAAAGTGGGTTGGGCTCAGACAGTTACCTGCTGATTTCATTCTTTGTACTCCTATCCCTAGACTCTAGAGTCCAGAGTTGGGGAACCTGTGACTTCGAGGCCACATGTGGCCTTCTAGGCCCTTGGGCTCTTTTATTAAAGGGATTTGTTCTGTGAAGTTTGGATTTAGCCAAAGGGCCACACCTGAGGACCTAGAGGGCCACATGTGGCTTTGTGGGTTGCAGTTTGCCCACCCCTGCTGGCCTAGACTGTATAGTAAGCACTTAATAAATATTTGTTGATTGGTTTCAGAAACTCAGAGACTCAAGGGATTTCAGAGATGTCTTATCTAATGCCCCATTTTGCAGATGAGAAAACTGAGAACCAGAGAAAGGAAGGCCCATTCAAGGTCCTACCAAAAATTAGGGGCAGAGCCAGGGTGTACAAGAATCTCCTGCCTCACTCTCAGTGGGGACCATTCAGAGCCTTGCTCTGTTGATTTCCAAATTGTTTTGTCATCCATCATAGTTTAATTCATCTAATAGTAAACAGACTGCTAGAATTCCAGCAGTGTTTCCCCTATTCTAGGGCGGAAGGAAATTTTAGCTCTAAGTGACCTCTATGGCAACATTCTTTGGGGTTTCTATAAATAAATGTCCCTGGTCATGCCCCAAGAGAGCTGCTTTATACTGAATTCTACATTCTAGTGACCATTTTTGTAATAAGGATCCAGTGTATCACATTGGATTTGGAGGCAAGAGGTTCCCCCATGAAGTCACTGACCTTGGTCAGCCAGACTCTTGCTCTCAGTCTGGCTCATCTCTCCTGGGCCATAGTCCAGTGACAGAGATTACAATGCTAGAAAGGGAGAGGCCATAGCCAATAAGGGCTCTCCACATTCAAGGCCAACACATAACCCATAATATACACAAGTCTCTACTCTTTGCCTTGGCATTTGGTTTTTTCTGTCCTAGGTGAAGGACATTTGAGAGAGCTATGACCTTGAGAGGTTTGGAAGGTCAGGATTTGCTACAAGCCAGATGATGAACCTAGCCTAGCAGCAACAGACATACAGACTTCTCCATCCATCATCAAAGCTACATTCAGAAATGAATTTGGTGGGGAGAATGCTACCACAAAATTGCACTCAGTTGGAGCCCATTCTGCCCAGTGAAGGAGGAAGTATTGGAGAAAGTATCTCCTCACCCGTTTTGAGTGAAATTGTTCACATTCTTACGTCCTCACTATACCTTTACAGTGAATATTTCTTTCTGAAAGTTAATTGGCATTAACTGGTTAAATAAAATTAAGCCACTAGATATTGGTAGTTAATGGGGAGTGTTGGGGAGAAATCTATTCGAGTGAGGGCTTTAGAAAAGAGGCATCCCTTCCCCTGAGTCAAGACAGCTAGGTGGTGCAGTGGACAGACCCTTGGGCCTAGAGTCAGGAAGACTCATCTTCCTGAGTTCAAATCTGGCCTCAGATACTTCCTAGCTGTGTGATGCTGGGCAAGTCACTTGCTCCTGTTGGCCTCAGTTTCCTCATCTGGAAAATGAACTGGAGAAGGAAACGGCAAACCACTCCAGTATCTTTGTCAAGAAAACCCCAAATGATGTCATAAAGAATTGGACATGACTGAACAACAACAAAACCCCTCAGGAATACTCCTGGAACCCTGAGGCAGGGAGGTATAGCTGTTTTTAACCTGGGAAAGTGGTCCAGAGTAATTGATATCCTATCTCTACGATGGTAGACAAGTCATTTGTTTTCTCTTGGACTCAATCACCCTCTGAAGAATAAGGGTGGTGGAGATGTTCTTTGAGATTTCTTCCTTGGAAGGGGGTAGAATAGTGAGGGACAGGGGCTGGTTATCAGGACTGGTCAAGAATCCCCTCGATGGTGTAAGGGAAGGAACACTGAATCTTCTCCTTCTTTTCACCCCAATTCTGTTGCTAACCCGATACATGACTTTTGGGGATTCATTATCCTTCTCTGGACTTCATTTTCCTCATATGCAAAATGAAGGATTTGATTCCAACACTGACAGTCTGTGTTTGAAGAACCTTCTCTCCCTCTCTCCCTACCAAAGTCAAGCATTCTATGTTCCAAGATCCCACCCAGTTCTAATGCCTTATGTTCTGAGGCCCCTTCTTGTTTGGATTTTCTATGTTCTCAGGTTCATTCTAACTCTGCCATCGAATGGTTCTTTGAAGTGTTTCTCACTCATTAGATGCTTTTGAATAATGTAGAGACTCCTGAGACTCAAGAAAACCTCGAGCTGTTTTTAGGGTAGATTAGCTGATAGCTGAAGTGTACACCCTGTAGAATGGGACCAAGGATGCTGCTGCAGGGAGCTCCCAGAATGGGATGAGGGAAGGTACCAAAGACCTCCTTCAATGACTTCCCACCCTTGGCCTGCCCTCCTTGGCTACCTCTGTCCTGGTGACTACCGTATTACTCAATGTTAATTTGTTTTCATTGTTTAAAGAAGTTGGATGCAGCTATAGCGAAGCCAGAGTGTGCTAAGTGAGCTCACATAGGGTAACCCTGAAGCTGCCCTGAAGAAGCCTATGGAGACCTGGAAATCTGTATTAAGAGATGAAGACTGCAAGCAGAGAAAATAAGAACATGTCTTATTCTCAGGGAACAGAGCAAAATACTGAAATCCAGGATCCTAGAGTGCCAAGACTGGAAGGGACCTTAGGACCAGGAATGTGAGAACTGGAAGGAATCACAGGACCAAGAATGTTGGAACTGGAAGGGACGTGAGGGCCAAAAATGTTAGAGCTGGAAGAGACGTTAGAACTTAGAATGTTAGGACTTAAAGGAACTGTAAAAGTCAGCTGGAAGAGAGATCAGACTATAGAGTGTGAGAGTTGGAAGGGATCTTAAAACATAGACTATTAATTCTAGAAGAGACCTTAGGAACCTAGAATATTAGAGTTGGAAGAGACTTTAGAGCCTAGAATGTTGGGGTTGGAAGAGGGACTTTAGAACCTAGAATGTTAGGATTTGAAAGAACCTTAGAACCTAGAATGTTAGGGCTTGAAGGGACCTTAAAACCCAGAATGTCGGAGCTGGGAGAGAGATTAGAATATAGAATGTGAGAGTTGGAAGGGACCTTAGAACATAGAATTCTGGTGCTGGAAGAGACTTCAGGGACCTAGAATGTCAGAGCTGGAAGGACCTTTAAAGGTCATACAGTCTAATTTCTCAATTTATAGATTTGGGAAGTGTGGCCCAGAGGAATTCAGCGACCTGCCCAAGGTCACATGATGCATTAATAGCAGGACTAGGACTAGAGCCTAGGTCTTTCTGGCTCCACATTGAAGGCTCTTTACCCTACAAAGACAGAAGATTTATTTGTTTATAAAGGCAAGTGATGTGTGTTGGATAGGGCTGTGATTAGACCATTGGGATCCTCACTGTAGTCAGGCACTCAACCATTTCTGTCATTGCTTTTGTCTCCAGTGTTCAGGCCCTTAGTGGAGGAGAACAATGATATGGGCAAGGGATATGGAACACAAGGACCCCTTTGGCCTCGGTTTCCTCCTTTTTAAAATGAGGGGGTTGAACTATATGACCTCTGAGATCACTTTCAGCTATAAATCTGTGTCATCATAGACAGTCTATTGCAATCTCAGGATTCAGAGGGACATTAAAGTTCATCTAGCCTAGAGGTTCTCAAAATGGGATGTGGGCCAGGGACCCCTGAGGATCTCAGGATTCTTTAAGGGGCAGGTCTGTGAAGTCAAAACTGTGAAGTCAGAACTTTCATAATGATACGTTTTAATTTTTAATATAGTAAATATAGCCCTCATAAATAAAAGCTTCTTGAGGGGTGGAGGTCCTCAAGAATTTTTAAGAGTGTAAAGAGGTCCTAAGACCAAAAAGTTTGAGACCTGTTCATCCAGTTCAATCTCCCTTACTGTACTGAAAAGGAAACTGAGACTCAGAGAGGTTGTCAGTCATACCAATTAATACTGTATTCTTTTTTCTCCAAATTTATTAATTTTCTGTTTTCAACAATCATAAGTTCCAAATTTTCTCCCCTTCCTCCCTTCTCCTTCCCCAAAATGGCATGCAATCTTATATGAATTCTATACATACATTCCAATTAAACACATTTTCACATTGGCCATGTTGCACAGAAGAATTAAAACAAATAAGAGAAACCATGAGAAAATCAAAACAAAACAAAACATAACAAAGGGGAAAATAGTCTGCTTCCTTCTGAGTTCCAACTCCATAGTTCTTTCTCTGGATGTGGAAGGTATTTTGCATTTGAGTCCTTTGGAAATGTTTTAGGTCGTTGCATTACTGCATAGGGCTAAGTTTATCAAAATCAGCCCTCACACTATGGTTATTAGTGTATATAATGTTCTCCTGATTCTGCTCACTTCACGCAGCGTCAGTTCATATAAGTCTTTCCAGGTTTTTCTGAAGTCTACCTGTTTGTCATTTCTTATAGCACAATAATATTCCATTATATTCATGTACCAAAACTCGTTCAATCATTCCCTCAATTTCCAGTTCTTGGCCACCACAAAAAGAGCTGCTATAAGTATTTTTGTACGCATGGGTCCTTTCCCCATTTTTATGATCTCTTCGGGATATAGCCCTAGAAGTGATATTGTGGTGTCAAAGGGCCTGCACATTTTTGTAGCCCTTAGGGCATAGTTCCAAACTGTTCTCCAGAACGATTGGATCAGACCACAGTTCCACCAACAATGAATTAGCGACACTGTATTCTTTAAATCGTGTGTTGCAATGATGTGAAATAGTCCCTACCCCCAAGGAGCTGACATTCTACTGAGGCACACAATTTGTGTATATATATATATATATATATATATATATATATATATATAGGTAAACAAAAAAGAACAGTGTAATTTTGTGAGGAAGACACTAGCAGCTGGAGGTTCAGCCCCGGTAGGGATGGATGATCAAGCTGAGCTTTGAAGGAAATTAGGGATTCTAAGGAGGTAAAGGGAAGAAGAGTCCAAGAATGAGGGAGGGAGGAAAGGGGATAAACATGTATAAAACATCTACTCTGTTCCGGGCTCTGTGCTAAGAGCCCTTACAAATAGTATCTCATTTGATCTTCACAACAACTCTGAAAGGTAGGTGTTGTTATTATCTCCACTTTAAAAGTGGGGAAACTGAGTCAAGCAGTCAAACTTGCCCAAGGTCACACAGATAATAAATGGCTGAAGTTGAATTTGAACTCAGTCTTCCTGATTTCAGGCCCAGTGCTTTATTCACTGAAATACCAGCTGCCTCAGTGTCTTAGAGATTGGAGATGAAATGCTGTGTGAGGAAAAGAGGAGAAGGCTTGTCTAGCCATAGGGTTAGAGTACTTGAAAAGGAGTATGCAAAGCCTAAGGAATTAAAAGAGGAGTTCTGCATCAGGGATCAGACAACCTGGGTTCAAATCTCAGCTTTGCCACTTCTTACCTGTGTGACCTTGGGCCAGTCACTTAATTTTCGGGGGTCTCATTTTCCTCATTTGTAAAATGAGGGAATTGGACAAACTGACTTGTAAGTTCCTTTAGAGCTGTAAATCACGTGAATCTGTGGATATCTTTCCTTCTCGTTTCCCCCCACCCCTACCCGACCCTCTTCCCCATCTCTTTCTCTCTCTATCTTTCTGTCCCTCCTTCCCATTTTTCTCTCCCTCCCCTTAATCTCTCTTTCCCCCCATCTGTCTCTTCCCCTTCTCTCTTTCCCTTCCCCTTCTACCTCCCCTCCCATCTCCCTCTCTGTCTCTCTCTCTTTCTCTCCCCTCCTTCCCCTTCTCTCTCCCCACCCCTTGCCCCGCTAAATTTGAAGTTTATGATGCTCATGTCTCCTTCTCTGCATCCTCATCGATCTGTGTGTATGTAGATGTGTGTGTATGTGTGCATGTGTGCGTGTGTGTGTTTTGCCAAGAGTGCAGTGGCACAAATAATAATAATAGTAACACAAATAATGATGATGAGCATGATAACGACAATCACAACAGACTGTAAATACAAAACATAGAAACATGCCTCCAGCCGCCTTCAATGAAGAAATCTGATAAGGGTGAAATTCCAAGGGACAAGGAAATTGGACAAAACAAACACTGGAATCGGTACATTCCAGGCATAACATTCCAGGAAAGAGGGAGGGAGGGAAAGGAGGGGAAACAGAAAGAAAGAAAGTTTGTTATGTTTTTTAAGGGAGCGAAAAAAGAAAGAAAGGCGTTTTGTAACAGAAGGACCAGAGTGTTTCTCTCAAACCACGGCTAGTCCTTGTTCCAGGCCCAGGCTGGGCCAAAAATGTTGAGGTAACCATGTTAAGCTGTTTGAAAACAAACCTTCCTGTTTCAGGACCGAGTGCGGTGGGGGCCGAGCCTGTGTGCTCAGGCCCCAGGATGACGATTTCTTATTTACGCTGCCTAGAGACTGGAAGGAGCTGGGCGCGGAGGGGGCCCAGGCTGGAACACTCTGAACCCTCCCCAGAGATCTCCTCCTCAAAGGCTGCCTTCAGGACCTGGGGAAAGAGGGGCCACTTTGTGGCCAGGCAGAGCTGAGGAGGGGGAGGGAGCAGGCGCCTAGGGGTAGCTTACAGGCTGTTCTCGGGCCTTTCGGCCTCCAACTCGGCCAAGACTCCCCTTGGGCTTCCTTTTCTCCCCATCACCCAGGCTTAGTATCAAAGGCAGCCTCGATTCCTTCACTTTCACATTTCCTCACATTTAGTCACTCATGAAGCAATTCTTCTTGAGTGACAGCTCTCTTAAATGCCTCCTTCTTTCCTTTCCCATGGCCTCTCCTCTACGTAGCTCAGGTCCTCTTCTCCTCTCGCCAACACTACCTAAATTGCCTCCTGACTGGTCGACTTGCCTCTGCTTTAGTCTCTCCCCACTCCAATCTGACCTTCAGTGGCTCCCTGCGGCCCACAGATGAAATTCAAGCCTCACTGCCAGGCACGCGTAGTTTGCAGTGCTCCGGTCTCAACTTCTTTCAAACTTTTTTCTCTTCTTCTAGTACACAAACCCAAACCTAGTTTCCTAACTGCCTCACTGCCTCTGCTGTCTTGGTTCCAGCCTTCTCTCTGCCCAAGATGCCCCATTCTCTCCTTTCTACTTGTCTGAGTCCTACTCTTTATTTAACATAACAGTGGCAGTCCAGATCTGACTCACTTAGGTTTGACAAGTTTACTGAAGGATGCTGAGTTTTTCCAACCACAGCAGCTCTAAAAGACCAGTTACAGAGCTGGTGGTGCCCAAAGTGTGTGTGTGTGTGTGTGTGTGTGTGTATGCGTGAAGCTCACATATAAAGGGAGAAGGGACATCACCCCCGGGATACCTGTGTCCTGGCCCCAAGGTTGTGTGATCAGCCAACTGGAGGGTAGGACAACAGGTCACGACCTCCCCTCCTCACTATAGTTCATCTCCAACACAACCACCCCTAACCTTATCCCCTAATATCACTTTCATGCCTACTTTCTCCCTCTGCTGTGAAAGCTCTCAGCCTTCCTCCCCCATTTACGAGCCAAGTATCTTCCCTCTAAACTAACTACTATTTACTGTAGCTATGCGCTTTCAGCCCCCAGGAGCTCACACTTTACTGGGGGAGACCATTTGTGTATATAAATAAAAGAACCCTTCCCCACCACCACCTTGTGGCTTTTGATTTCAGGTGGCACAGACTGAGTTGGAAAGGACAAGCAGGCAAGGTTGTGCCCTGGATCTTATTACATTATTCACCCCTTCACTTGTCTTTATTATATTGTCTTTCCCTCAAAGACTTGTCCCAAATTCCATCCTCAGAACAACTTCGTGAAGTCAGCAGGATAATAATTATTTCATAAAATATCCATATAATGAATTTTATGGATGAGGAAACTGAGGCTTAGAAAGTAAGAATGACAGTGTAGCTAGGTCATGTCATGAGTTAAAGACAGTGCTGGTATTTAATTTTGTTGTTATTGGTCAGTTTTGGGTTTTCTTGGCAAAGATACTGGAGTGGTTTATCATTTCCTTCCCCAGCTCATTTTACAGATGAGGAAACTGAAGCAAACAGAGTCAAGTGACTTGTCCAAGGTCATACAGCTAGGAAGTGTCTGAGACCAGATCTGAACTCATAAAGTTGAATCTTCCTGACTCGAGGTCCAGCGCTCTATCCACTGCACCACCTACTGCCCACTGGAAGTTTTAATACCATTTTAGAGGCAGAGCTTCCTAAAGTGTACGGCATGATTTCCTGCCTAATGAGCTAGAAGAGCTATATGTAATTACTATATTCTTGATCCCTCAGGGCCATGAAGATGAAAATCAATGATGGTATTGTGCTAGAATCTAGTGATGCTCCCAAGAGTCATTGAGGTAGGTAGGGTGGTTTGCCCCTAAACCAGTGGTCACTTCTAGCTTCCAGTACCTCTACTCTAACTTCTTAATATGCTGCTTCTAAACTCTTGTGGTCTGGAATACCAGGTAATTAAGTTTATTAAAAACTGTTTGTAAATTTAGAGGAACTAGCTTCTGGGTGAGATCTTTGATTTAGTGCTAGAAAGGGTCCATAGGTCCACCAAAGGCTGTTGGTGTCATAGGTCCTTTGGACAGCATTCTGGGGAAGCTTGTGTGGACTCCTCAGAGTGGCATTTTTAAATGCATAAAATAAAATATGTAGGGCTTCAAAGGAAGCCTATTATATTGAAATGCAGTTAAAATATTTCTTAAAGAACAAATTCATGACTCCCACGTGAAGAACCCTTAATGTGGTCCAGCTTTCTCCTTTTTGCTCATGAGTAGACAGATGCCTAAGGTGGAGAAGTGACTGGCCCAAAACCATAGAGGAAGTAAATGGCAAAGCTAGGTGGTGCCATAGTGGATAGAGTGCCAGACCTGGAGTCAGGAAGACTCCTTATCCTGAGTTCGAATCTGGCCTCAGACACTTATCAGCTGTGTGACCCTGGGCAAGTCACTTCACTGTGTTTGCCTCAGTTTCCTCATCTGTAAAATTATGGAGGAGGAAATACCAAACCGTTCCAGTATCTCTTTCAAGAAAAACCCCAATGGGATCGTGAAGAGTTGGATATGACTGTACAACAAGAAAAAGATTTGAATCCAATCCAATCAATTCCTTTGGTATCAAATCTTGTGTTCTTTCCCCTTTACTCCTGCTGCCTGTAGGAATTGCCCTGTGGGTAAAGAACATGAATATTAGTGCAGTATGATAGAATGAAAAAAGGTTTTGGAAACAGAAGATCTGGGTTCGAGTTCTGACACTGACCCATTTACTATATAAATTTAGGAAATTCACTCAATCTTTCAGTGTCTCAGTTTCTTCTCATGCAAAATGACCCATGATGTTTTTACTACCAATCTTGCTGATTTGTTGTGAGAACTGTGCTTTGTAAGCTATAAAAAAGCACGGATGTCAGTCATTATAATGATCATTACTGTATGGATGAGATTCTTGGCTCTCTCGGGCAACATGAGCTAAAAGCGGGAGTAGATATTAATGTCCTGTCCAGATTCCTTCCAGCCCTGGGAGGGGATGTTTGCAGCAATGAAATGGCATCTGTATGGCAAAGAATATCCCCAAGAAACTAAATACAGCCTCCATCCCTACTGGAGACTCCGGATTTAGCAGGCTGTGGGTGTCTGGTTTTAGTGGGTGACTGGGCCTGATTTAATCATATGGAAGGCGATGGAGAGAAGGGCTGGGCAGGCTGCCACTCGCAGTAGCCCAAGGCTGCTCACTGGCCACAGCCACACACACCCCTGAGACCCAGCACAGCAGCAGCCCTAGCTGAGCAGGATTTCCCAGAGGCTGAGAAGCCAACGGGAGACTCACCCTCCCAGCTTGGTCAGACCCATCACCCTGTCACAGGTGGGGAAGGGGTGGGTCTTCAGCACCTCTAGTCCCCCATTTCTGCCTCTCTGTCTCAATCCTGCATTTGGGGCTGGGAGGGTGAGGCAGATAACAATGCAGTCAGGAAAGAACTGGGTTTGGACCTGAGTTCAAATCTTGGTAGATTTATTACTTGTGTATCAATTTACCTCAGTTCTCTAGGCATCCATTTCTTCATCTCTAAAATGAGGAGGTTGGACTAGGTGACCTAATGAGCTCCCTTCTACATTTAGGTCTATGAAGGGAAGAGAACTATCCACTAATAATTTAATCAATTAATTAAACTAATTAATTAAATTAAGAACCTACTACGTGGCAGGTATGGTGCTAAGTGCTTCACAATTATTTTATCTCATTTCATCCTCACAACATCCTTAGGAGGTAGGTGCTGTTATTATCCCCACTTTGCAACTGAGGAAACTGAGGTAGACAGCAGTTCAGTGAATTTTTCCAGGATGACATAGCTAATAAATGTCTAAGGCTGGACTTGAACTGACTCCAGGCCTAGCACTCTAACCACTGCTCCAGTTGATAATGCTCAGGCCCTTCTAATGAAGACTAACACTCATTGTACTGGAAATACTTTTCCTAAGAGCTAAGATATTCATTCAAGCTGTGATCAAAGCTGACAGATCTCAGAACATGAGGGAATTTTAGCAATCAATTAATCAACAAACATTTAATGAGCCTGCCAGGTGCTACACATACAAAGATAAAAGGAAACAGTCCCTGTCCTTAGGGAACTTATATCCTATTGGACCCTAGAGCTAGGCCTCTGAAGGCCTCCTCCGGACTTCACCTAAACTCCAGCCTCAAAAGTCCTCTACCCAAAACTAGATTTCCTCTCTCAGACTTGATTAGCTTCCTTCCTACTTTGTGCCCATCTGGCACCCAGAGTTCATCACCTTCATTTCTAGACTAGACCTTGATTTAGAATCCCCGCTGCATTCCAGGCCATCTTGACTTATGTCCTGCTGCTGGATTCCAGTGACTCTGGGGGAGAGAGGGAGGCTGATGACTTTGCGCAACTCTGCCTCACTTAAATCCAATTCATGAGCAATTCAAAACGTCATTCTCGCGATGTCATTGGTCATCTCTGAGAGGGAAGGACAAATAGAAAGGAGACTCACACGACATGTGGGATTTTCTGAATGTGCATGCCTCTGATATTTGGTGTATTATATTCCAGAGAATTCCAGGCTTACAATCAGAAAATCCAAATTCAAGCACTGACTCCAGACATGTAGTAGTACCCTACCATGGACGCAGATCTCTTGTCAGTGAGTCTCAGTTTCCTTATGCTTAAAATGGGAATGCCATTATGCTATCTTCCTCACAGGGCAGTTTAATATTGTTAGGAGTGAGTTATCAGTCTGGGCCCTTCATGATAAAAATGTGGAAATCGAAATCTAGTCGGAGAAGTACTTCATCTAAAAGGGGCAGAAACTGGGCTAGAACCCAGGATTCCCTCCTTTCAGATTCAAGGATCTCTATGTTTTCCTTGTGAGAAGTGTTGGCGTTTTAAGGTTTCCAGTGAGAGGTCAAGATTTAACCCAAAGGAATGCAGAGCTAATGGTTGAATTCAGACATCAATGAGGAAGGTGTCATTTTCTCAGAGGGGAAGAGCAGCGTGAAGGAGAGGTTTGTCAGTACCCCTCAAATCCTACCGTGTGGCGGTAGTTAAAGCAGTCAAAAAACTAGGCCTAGTAGGTGTCAACCAGGGCAGTGAGGTGGCACAGTGAATAGAGAACCAGACCTGGAGTTAGGGAGACTTGAGGTTAAATCCATATTTAGACACTAGCTGTGTGATGCTGGGCAAGTCACTTCACCCTATTTACCTCAGTTTTCTCATCTGTAAAATAAGCTGGAGAAGAAAATCACAAACCACTCTAGTATCTTTGCTAACCCCCTAAAACAAAAAAACAACAACCAACCCCCCCGAAACCAAATAGGGTCAAGAAGAATTGAACATGACTAAAAACCACTGAACTAGTCGATTGAAAGTGGAAGATAATATTGGAAGAGAAGACTGGGGCAGATTGTGGTTAGTTTTGAACCCTTAATTAAAGATCTAGAGCAGAGCAACTCATAGCAAATGAATTACCAGTGCTTGCCTGCCCTTGGTAGTGTAGTTAGCAAGGGAAAGAGGGTTGGATTTATAGAAGAAGCTTGGGTTCAGATACTGCCTCTGATAATTACTAGCCATGAGACCATAGGCACCAACTGCCATGACCTGTAATCTCTCTGACTTGTTAACCTTAACCATTATTAAATGTTGTCTCTTTAAAAACAATGATCATTTTGGCTATGTTCAACAAAATGCGAGGCCTTTCCTGACCATCTCAGTGGTTAATCCCTACAAGATGATTTTGTATTGACTTTCTATGTATCTTGTACATGCTTACACGCTTATAAGAATGTAAGTTACCTGAAGGTAGGTATTCATTTTTGTCTTTGTATCAACATGATGTGGTACATGATTGTACAGAATAGGATTTCATCGGTATAGGGAACCTCAGGTGAAGAAATTCCCTCTACCAATGCGCTTTCTCTGAAACATCTAGGATGTTGTATTTTCACTACTGTTCAATTACTAAGAGACATTCAAGGATGTATCAGAGACAGGACTTAAAGCCATGTATTCCTGACTCTGAGGTCACCTTCCTATGCATACACAGAGTAGATGCTTAATAAATGGTTGGTTGATGAATTGACTCTAGAAGCACCTTCTTGGATTGTAAATGTTTTATTCTAGTTTTAAGATATCAGACAAAACAGAACTGGACTTTTTGGGCAGTGATTAAATCCAATGTTTTATAATTAACCTCTCTTAACTGACTTAGCCATAGTCAGGACGAAGGTGAGTCCTGCATGAGTGGGCCTTCGGTCCTGAAATCAGGAGCTGGATTTGGCTGTTGACCTCTTTTCTATAGTGAATCAGGAAGGTTCTATTGCTGTCCTGCAGATGAGCAGGGTCACCACCAGACCTGTGTCTGTAGAAAGGGGAGAGGAAGGAAGTCAGGAATCCAAACAAGGAAAGAATTCTGGAACTTTAGAGCTGGAAAGAGACCTTCATTCAGATGGTGGAGTCCACTTTTTTATGCTGGCTACTTAGAATTCTGTCCTCATACTTCTGAGTTAGGCCATTATTCCTGGTTAAAATATAAAATGCCCTTCTCAAGAGTAAAACATTAAGCTTTATCAGTCATTAACACCTCATCATGAATGAGTCTACGAAATCCTTTATTTTCTATGTGAGAGGATCCATTCCAATTCAATCCAACAAGCCTACTTTATGCTACAGGCTGAAGATGCAGAGATAGGTTGTTAAACCACACCTGACCTCAGGGAGTTTGTGTTGTTCTACTGAGGAAGAAGAGGAAGGCACAGCAGGTAAAGAGATAATTTGAGGAGGATAATTAGGGAGATGGGAAAAAAGCTTTCCATAGGTGGAGGTACATGAGCAAAGTATTGAAGGTAACTAAGGATTTTAAGAGGTGAAGAGGAGGAGGGAATGTATTCTAGGAAAGAAGATGGAGAGAAGGCTGAAGTGAAACTGGGGCAGTTAGTGGATGGAGCCCTGGACTTGGAGTCAGGAGGATCTGAGTTCAAATGTGGATTCAAGCCCATACTGGGTAACCCTGCACAAATTACATAACTTCTCCCTGCTGCAGTTTTCTCAACTGTAAAATGGACAATATAGCATCTACTTCCCTGATCAAATGAGATCACATTTGTAAAGTGATTTGCAAACCTTGAAGCACCATATTAATAATAATAGTAAATTGAGCACTAGTCAGAGAGACCTACATGGGGATTTATTGGGGGAGGGAGCAGGTAGCTGGAGATACCCAGAATAAATAAAACTAATATTGTTTCACCTTTCCATTCATTTTTCCCCATGGAGGCAGCTAGGTGGTGCAGTGGATAGAGCACCAGTGCAGGAGTCAGGAGGACCTGAGTTCAAATCTCACCTCAGACACTAGACACTCACTAGCTGTGTGACCTTGGGCAAGTCACTTAACCCCAACTGTCCCATCCTGGGTCATCTCCAGTTATCCTGATGAATGTCTGGTCACTGGATTCAGATGGCTCTGGAGGAGAAGTGAGGCTGGTGACCTCCACAGCCCTCCCTCACTCAAAACAAAGTCAAGTGCAAGTCATGTCATCATTTCTCTGATGGCATGGTCTTCTTCAGCAACAGACAGGACGAAAACACACACACATTTTTCCCCTCTAGACTATTTCTTCTTCAAGTGATTGTTCTCAGGGGTATCATTGGAAGGGCATTAGACTGTGATTCAGAAGGCCCAATTCAAATTCCATTTTATCACTTATCTTTTGTAACCTTAGAACCATTTCCTATGTCTTAGCTTCCTGCTCCACAGACTCACCTAATGGGAGAGCTAGAAGAGGCCTTAGAAGTAATCTATTCCAATTTATAACCTGGATGGGAATCTCCTCTATAATAACAGAATCCCCCACCCTCCCAAGGCACTCTGTCCCATGTTGGAGCAGCCCTAGTTATTTGGAAAGTTTTTTTTCTCTTCTCTTACTTCCAGATTTTCTTTTTTCATTATTTTAAACTTTTATTGATATCTTTCATTTTTCTATCACCTTCATTTCTGAAGAGATCCCTCCTCCCTCTCTTAACCATCTCTTGAACAAAAATAAAATAGAAAGAAAGGGTAAAAACCACTTAATAAAACCAACCTACACATCAACCATCTGACTCATATTCCAATATTTCAACACCTTGCCACTGTACTGGTCTGCTTGCAGTTCCTCATATACCTTGCTCCGTTTCCCACCTCCATGCCTTTGAACGCTTTCCTAACCTCTGTCTTTTAGAATTCCTGACTTCCTTTCAGATATAGCTCCTGACTACTTCCTCCAGGAAGCCTTGCTTGCTCTTCTAACTCTCTATTTTTCTTACTTGCACTGATACTTGTATATGTTATCTTTTCCACTAGTTTGAAAACGTATTGAGGCAGAGATTATTTTTGCTTTCTCTTTGTATCTTTAGGGCTTATTTATCATATAGCAAATGCTTAATAAATGTTTGCTGGTTGGCTGACTGGTTGCTTGGGGTCAATTAGAATAAATCTGATTACCCCCTCCATGGGACATGCCTTCAAATACTTAAAGATACTGTTCCTGTCTCTATTTAATCCTCTCCAAACTAAATATTCCCATTTGCTTTACCTGATTCTCATATGGCACGACCTCCATTTGCTCTCATTATTAATGTCCCCCCCCCAAAATATAGTGTCCAGAACCGAGTAAAATACTCTAGGTTTACTTTTTTAAAAACCAGGGCAGAGAACAGACTAACACTCAAGCAATATCCATATGAGGGGGTTAGCTAAAATATTAGCCTCCCCATTGTTCATCTGAGGAAATTGAGGCTCAGAGTGGTTAAATGATTTCCCCATGGTCTCATAGCAGTTTTAGGATTTGAACTGACTTCTAGTTCTGAGATCTTTCCATAAAAACACTTTGCATTTCAGACCCAAATAGTGAGTCTCTCTAGTGGTAGAATTTCAATTAAAGTGAATAGTAATGGGGGAGAATTGTAGGGAGTAGGTGGTTGGTGGAGTTGTTGACCACTCTCAGATCATATCACTTAGTGTGTTACTCTGTCTACAAATAGGGTCTGCAGGTGATACTTGGGCAGAGAGCAAGGCTGACTCTGTCAGTTCATTGTTTAAAAAGAAACCCAACTAGTATGGACCCATAGAACACTGGAGTTGGAGAGGACCTTAGAACGCAAAACGTTGGAACCCAAAGGCACTTTAAATCACGGAATGTCAGAATCTCAAGGTTCTAGAAAACGATAGAACCAGCTCTAGAATCCAACATTTCCTGATTCACAGTCTAAGAACTCAATCAGTTCTGCCAGCCTATTTCCCAGACACACTGGTTGCAGAAATGTTGTCAGACTTTCAATGCTCCTATGAATTCAGTAACTCTGTGCCTCCCAAAGCCGGGCTATCACTTCTGGATTTTTTTCTGGGACAGTCCTAATGTCCCACTGCCTCCAAACTCAAATGGGTCTGTCATCTCATTGATGTGGTCCAGTCTCGTCCATCTTGCAGGACCCTCGCCAATGTTCTGTAAGTCGCCACGTGGGGTCATCTTGTTTTGTCCTGGTATTTTGAGGATACAAGTGGAGCATAGGAATGAGTATATGTCTTCATGTGCTATTTAAAAGCCTAAGCCTGCATATTCTTTTACACATAATAGAATAAATCAAATCAAATAGCATGGCATAAGGCAAGAGCAGCAGAGACACACAAAAAGGAATTCCTTCTAGCTTCTGTAATAATAAAAGTTCACAATTCTATTGTGCTTTAAGGTTTAGGCATGGAGCCTTTCCCACAATAACCATGAGAAGTAGGTGGTATTGTTATACCCAGTTTATAGATGAAAGAATAAAGGTTCAACACTAATTCATTGTTGGTGGAGCTGTGAGCTGATCCAACCATTCTGGAGAGCAATTTGGAACTATGCCCAAAGGGCTACAAAAATGTGCATACCCTTTGACCCAGCAATATTGCTTCTAGAACTGTATCCCAAAGAGATCATAAAAATGGGAAAAGATCTCATATATACAAAAATATTTATAGCAGCTCTCTTTGTGGTGGCCAAAAACTGGAAATCAAGGGGATGCCCATCAATTGGGGAATGGCTGAACAAGTTGTGGTATATGAATGTAATGGATTATTATTGTGCTATAAGAAATAATGAACAGGAAGACTTCAGAGAGGCCTGGAAAGACTTATATGAACTAATGTTGAGTGAAAGGAGCAGAACCAGGAGAACTTTGTTCACAGCAACAACCACAGTGTGCGAGGAATTTTTCTGGCAGACTCAGACCTTCATGCAAGGACCTAAAAAATTCCCAGTGGACTCTTGAGGCAAAACGCCTTTCACATCCAGAGAAAGAACTATGGAACTGGATCGCAGAATGAAGCAGACCATTTTCTTTTGTATTATGTTTTGTTTTATGGTTTCTCCCATTCATTTTAATTCTTCTATGCAACATGACTAAGGTGAAAATGTATTGAATAGGAATGTATGTGTAGAACCTATATAAGATGGCACTCTGTCTCAGGGAGGGAGTGGGGGGGAGAGGGGAAGGAAGGGGAAGGAGAGGAAAAAATCTAATAAATATGGAAGTGATTGTAGAATACTGAAAACAAATTTAAAAAAGAATAAAGGTTCAACAAAGTTACTTGTGTGACTTGTCAACACTCACACATTTAATAGATAAATGTAGAATCTGAATCCAGGTCTTCTAACTTCAAGTAAAACACTCATTCCAAACACTACATTTGTACCTGTTTGTTATAGGAGAAGCAGGGCAGCATGACGTAGCAAATAGAGATCCAGCCTTGAAGTCAGGAAAATTGGTTTCAAAATTTACCTGTGACTCACAGAACTGTCTTATTTGTTTGTATTTGAACTCTCATGGCATGACACATAGTGAGTGCTCAATAGGTGCTGTAATTATTTATTTATAATGGTGTGACCCTGGAAAAGTCACTTAAATTTTGCCTCAGTTTCCTCAACTGCAAAATGGGGATAATAATAGCGCCTGCTTCTCAGGCTTGTTTTAAGAATCCAATGAGATAACATCTGTAGAACACTCAGCACAGTGCCTGGCACCTAGTAGGCACTTAATTGTTCCTTTCTCCTTCCCTTCCCTTCTTGCAGCCCTGCAACCTTAGAAAAAGGCCTAGGTTGCCTCTGTCCTCTGCAATACCAAACAGCCTAACTTCCCCTCCCCCCCCCCACAGCTGTTTCCACTTGGACCTGCCTTGTAATTTTGGACAAGGCTAGGATTTCCTGGACATATTACATAAGCTTCTTTGCCTCTCAGGGATCAGAATAGCCAGTTGGGAAAATAGCTAGTCAGTGGAGCTGTTGGGCACACGAATCATGTATTCCTTTTACAAGTACCCTCAATGGTCTGTACATTATCAACAAACCCTGTATATACAGGTTTCTTCCCTCTTTTCAAGTCACGTGGGGCTGTCTGGTGAAACTAATGGATACCATCTCAGAATTAAGGTTTTAAATGCATGAAGTATATAGGATTGCAAAGGAAATCAATTATGTTGAAATGTAGTTATCAAAATGTTTTATTAAAAATTTACAGACCTCCATTTAAGAACCCCTGCTATAGAATTAGATTTAAATATTTGCAAACTATATTTCTATTTCCTTGACATCTGGAAATGCACTAATTTAAAAGGGTTTCTGTTTGCCAAGTGTTTTACAGACATAATTTCATTGGATTTTTTTTATTCTAATGCTCCCTGGAGGGAAGGGACGAACACAGTACAAGGGATAATGGTGGCCCAGGCCTGGAGTGATCTAGCAGTAGAAGTCTCCGCCACCTACCCAAGTGAACAAACAGAGACATCTGATCACTGGTAGCAGCTGAGCCAGAAGATAGGAGGCCATAATATCAATAAATATTTCCAAACCTTGGTGAGCACAATTTCTTTCCCTATCATCTGAAGTTGTTTGAAACGATAGAAATGATTTCATTTGGTGCTTTTATCTTAGTATTCAAAATACGGGCAAAATAAAAAGAGCTGTTGTCAAACCACAGGTCCTGATTTGGGGCACAGAAAATATGGCCACCATAGCTCCTCCAGGGAGAGGAGAGACAGGAGCTTGGCTGGTGGTTCCAGCGAGAGGTCCAGGACTAAACCTAGTGGCGGGAGAAAGATAGATTCTGAATCCAAACATCCAAAGAAAGGCTTGGTGTTCTTGGGGCGTGATTATGAAATGATTCTACGCACTTGCTAAGAAAATATACTAAACAAAACAACAAACCTTGGAATTCAGCTCCATCCAGCATTTCCCAAGCCTAGCACTCGATCCAAGCCTGGGAGCCTGGCCAGCTCCATGACCGTATTTTTTCCTACATGTCTAAGGTGTTAGGAAAGTAACACAGTTGTTGGAGTTGTGTGTGTGTGTGTGTGTGTGTGTCTGCGTGTGTATGTGCGTGTGTGCGTGTGTGTGTGTGTGTGTGTGTGTGTGTGTGTGTACTTAAAGCCCTGGTTAAAAAAGGAAGGGTGTTTTCAACTCAGCCAGAAGTACATTCTGTAATTCCCGACCAAAATACCAGCTGACGTAAAAGAAGCTCCCTGGACAGAAAAATATTTAGCTTGGAAACAGATTCCAAAGTGCATGTGTTTTCTCTGGTGCCTTCAGCCTGAGCAGGAGAATGTGGCTCTGTCCTCTGGGAATATCAGTTTGGGCTCCTGGCTCCTGATAACCTGCCTTGATGCCTTTGGAGACAGGAACATCTGTACATGTTAAACATCTGTTCACAGGGAACATCTGTACACTATGAGCCTCTGTGCCCAGTGAACATCTGTATGCAGGAAACAGTTGTACCCTGAATGAGAAACAGTTATCTGATACCAGCTAGTCAGGCAAGAATAGCACACACCAAAGATGCTTCATAAAGGCTTGTTGGAAGGATGAAAAAATGAATAGTCACATGGCTTCAAATGATAAAATAGATAACTTACATTTACAAAGCACTTTAAGGTTTTTACAATTTGTTTTCTGTGTTTTCTCATTCACTCCTCCCAACAGCCCTGGGAAATAGGTGTTATTTTTATCCTTTTTGTGGACCCTACCTTAAATCCAAATTACTCTGGCTTTCATTGATCAGCTAACAATAGGTCCTCACCCAAGCCTCACTTGGTCATTGTTTGGATTCTGATGGCTCAGAGTGAGTGTAAATAGTAATTGTTTCTGTTTTGGCCTGAAATTTGGAAGGAACTTCCCAGGCTGATTTGATTTGATCTGATTTTTTTGACTAGGTAAAAGAGGCCGTTCTTTGCCTCACTTCTTACCCAGTCTTAATCACTGAGCGGCTGTTGCCTCAGTCAAACTGAGACCTGTCAAAGACCTTAGCTCAAAAAAACCAAGGTCTCCCACTGCATCCAGGGCCATCTCCAGTCATCCTGATCTGTATCTGGTCACTGGACCCAGATGACCCCAGAGGAGAAAGTGAAGCTGGTAACTTTGCACAGCCTTCCCTCACTTAAATCCAATTCATTTGCAAGTCATGGCATCACCTTCCTGATGTCATGGTTCTCTTTGAGAAGGAAGGAACAACAGCAGCCTGTGACTAGCATGAGCTGCTCACTGGGGACCCAACTGACCAGTTCCAATTGGGTAATGCATCTTCTTCCTTCCTTCCTGAGGGAAGATTCTCTTTCTTTTGTATTTCTATTCCTGAGCTTAGCACACTTCAAAGATACCTTCTCATTCAGCTCAAAGCATTATATTAATGGCTATTATTATTATCCCTCTCCTTATCTATAGAGTCAGACCAGACTATTCACTGGACTCTTGCTTCTATACTTTTGCCATATTGTTACCCCAACCAATCCACCCTGAAATTCCTCCATTAGAACATCTGGGCTCATATCCTGCCTCTGACACTTACTACCTGTGTGACCTTGGGCAAATCACTTGGTTTCTCTAAACTTTGGTCTCCTTAAATGTCTATTGAGGGGTTTGAACTGAATAGCAAGTGAGGATCCTTCCAAATCTAGATCTATGGTGAGCCTATGATCTCTATTGGATGTAAATCCTACCTATCCTTCAAAGCCCACCTTAATCATTGTCTTCTGTCACCTAGATTCTCTAGTCCTCTATGATTTCATTCTGTTTCTGCCTCGCCCTTGCACCTTGAGCCCAGGAGAGGCTTACTTAGATATTGTCCTGTGTTAACGGAGAGTTTCACATTGTTAAATTCACATTGCATTTATTCATCTAGTTCAAAGGATCTTCATCTTTTTGTTTATTTGTTTCCTGGACTTTTTGGCAGTCTGGTGAAGCCTATGGACCCTTCCTCTGAATAATGTTTTTAAATACATAAAATAAAACTGCATTGAATTACAAAGGAAACTAATTATATTGAACTCTACTTACCAAAAGATTAAAAGAGAGGAATTCATAGATTCTAGGATAAGAACTCTTGATTTAGGCCATACCTCCCATCAAATGCCATATTCTTTTTTTTTTTTAATAATTAAATTTATTTATTTAACTTTTAACATTCATTTTCACAAAATTTTGGGTTACAGATTTTCTCCCCTTTTATCACCCCCCCAAACCCAAGCATTCTAATTACCCCTATGACCAATCTGCTCTCTCTTCTATCATCCCTCTCTGCCCTTGTCTCCGTCTTCTCTTTTGTCCTGTAGGGCCAGATAGCTTTCTTTACCCCTTAACCTGTATTTCTTATTTCCTAGTGGTAAGAACATTACAGTTGATCCTAACACTTTGAGTTCCAACTTCTTTAGCTCCCTCCCTCTCCACCCCTTCCCTTTGGAAAGCAAGCAATTCAATATAGGCCAAATCTGTGTAGTTTTGCAAATGACTTCCATAATACTTGTGTTGTATAGGACTAACTATATTTCCCTCCATCCTATCCTGTCCCCCATTACTTCTATTCTCTTTTGATCCTATCCCTCCCCATGAGTGTCGACCTCAGATTGCACTCTCCTCCCCATGCCCTCCCTTCTATCATCCCCCCCACCCTGCTTGTCCCCTTATCCCCCACTTTCCTGTATTGTGAGATAGGTTTTCCTACCAAAATGAGTGTGCATTTTATTCTTTCCTTTAGTGGAATGTGATGAGAGTAGACTTCATGTTTTTCTCTCACCTCCCCTCTTTATCCTTCCACTAATGAGTCTTTTGCTTGCCTCTTTTATGAGAGATAATTTGCCCCATTCAATTTCTCCCTTTCTCCTCCCAATATATTTCTCTCCCACTGCTTGATTTCATTTTTTTTTAAGATATGATCCCATCCTCTTCAATTCACTCTGTGCACTCTATGTATGTGTGCATGTGTGCATGTGTGTGTGTGTAATCCCACCCAGTACCCAGATACTGAAAAGTTTCAAGAGTTACAAATATTGTCTTTCCATGTAGGAATGTAAACAGTTCAACTTTAGTAAGTCCCTTATGACTTCTCTTTGCTGTTCACCTTTTCATGGTTCTCTTCATTCTTGTGTTTGAAAGTCAAATTTTCTTTTCAGCTCTGGTCTTTTCATCAAGAATGCTTGAAAATCCTCTATTTCATTGAAAGACCATTTTTTTCCCCTGAAGTATTATACTCAGTTTTGCTGGGTAGGTGATTCTTGGTTTTAGTCCTAGTTCCTTTGACTTCTGGAATATCCTATTCCATGCCCTTCAATCCCTTAATGTAGAAGCTGCTAGATCTTGTGTTATCCTGATTGTATTTCCACAATACTTGAATTGTTCTTTCTAGCTGCTTGCAATATTTTCTCCTTGACCTGGGAACTCTGGAATTTGGCCACAATGTTCCTAGGAGTTTCTCTTTTTGGATTTCTTTCATGCGGTGTTCTGTGGATTCCTTGAATATTGATTTTGCCTTCTGGTTCTAGAATCTCAGGCCAGTTTTCCTTGTTAATTTCATGAAAGATGATGTCTAGGCTCTTCTTTTGATCATGGCTTTCAGGTAGTCCCAAAATTTTTAAATTGTCTCTCCTGAATCTATTTTCCAGGTCAGTTGTTTTTCCAATGAGATATTTCACATTATCTTCCATTTTTCCATTCTTTTGGTTTTGTATTGTGATATCATGCTTTCTCACAAAGTCCTTAGCCTCCATCTGTGCCATTCTAGTTTTGAAAGAACTATTTTCTTCAGTGAGCTTTTGAATCTCCTTTTCCATTTGTCTAATTCTGCTTTTGAAAGCATTCTTCTCCTCATTGGCTTTTTGAACCTCTTTTGCCAATTGAGTTAGGCTAGTTTTCAAGGTGTTAATTTCTTCAACATTTTTTTGGTTCTCCTTTAGCAGGGAGCTGATCTGCTTTTCACGCTTTTCTTTCATCTCTCTCATTTCTCTTCCCAGTTTTTCCTCCACCTCTCTAACTTGATTTTCAAAATTCTTTTTGAGCTCTTCCATGGCCTGAGCCCATTGGGTGGGCTGGGACACAGAAGCCTTGATTTCTGTGTCTTTGCCTGATGGTAAGCATTGTTCTTCCTCATCAGAAAGGAAGGGAGGAAATGCCTGTTCGCCAAGAAAGTAACCTTCTATGGTCTTATTTCTTTTCCCTTTTCTGGGCATTTTCCCAGCCAGTGACTTGACCTCTGAATATTCTCCTCACACCCACCTTGCCTCCTGATCCTCCCAGCCAGCGCTTGGGGTCTGAGATTCAAATGCTGCTTCCAGCCTTAGGGCTTTTGGAGGGGGCAGGGCTGCTATTCAGTATGAGATTGTGTTCAGGTGCTGAGGTCAGGGCAGGGCCGCCTCTCAGGCTCAGTTTCCTCAGGGGGTTTATGCACAGACCTTCCACAATGGATTCAGGCTCCCGTCCACTTGGGGAGCCCAGGTCTGCAGCCGCCTCTCAGCTTCTACCTCCGGGGGGGGCCTGAATTATGGGGGCACCCCACTCCCCTCTCGATCCGCCAAAGAGACTCTCTCACCAACCCCCATCACCTGTGGGTGGAGGGACTTGTGCGGCCCGCTGGAGATCCCGTCCCTGAAGCCTGCTCGGATCTGTTTCTCTTGGTGCTGCGGCAGCGGCCACAGCAGGTCTGGGCTGGGCTCCGCGTCTGCAGAGCGACGGACCTTTTGCGAGAGGTTTGCAGGTCCCTCTGTGGGTGGAGGGACCCGCGTGGCCACTGGAGATCCCATCCCTGAAGCCCGCTGGGATCTTTTCCTCTTGGTGCCGCGGCCGCAGCAGGGCTGCACTCAGCTCCCAGTCCTGGCGCCCAGTCCGCAGCGTGAAAGACCCCCCGCAAGAGGTTTGCAGGTCTCTCCGGAACAGAAATCTCCCTCGCTCCAATGTTCCGTGGCCTCTGGGTGCAGAATTCGCCGTGAGTTACTTTCCTGTAGCCGTTCTATGGTTTGTGGGTTCGGATCTATGTGTATGTGCATCTTTCTACTCCGCCATCTTGGCTCCACCCCCAAATGCCATATTCTTGTCTCCAGTTCCCACTTCTCCTGTTCTAGTTTAGCAGCTAGTGTATGTCAGGAACATGGTAGAAAAAAATTTAGATTCATTGCATATTACAGCCAGAAGGAACCTTGATCTCCAGGTCCTCCACCATCATCCTTACCTGGTCTCTCCTTTCTTGCCTTCTTCATCTTGACTCTAGAGTTAACCAATTGAGCTGTATAATACCTTCAATTATTGACTCACTTGTGTTCTTGTTGTATCACAGATAACGGTTTGACAAATTCCAACCCTCCATCACCTCTACCATTCTCCTCCAGCTCCTACTCAAGTGCTGTGAAATGGTGTTAGAGAGAGTCACACAACCATGATGCCTAGGACCTCTACTCTAACCTCGACTGGGCTCTTACTGCTACAAAACAATCCTTTTACTCTTCCTTAAATAACTCTATCACACTCCTGACAGAAGCCTTTAACAACTTCTTTTCAATGAATTCCTTCAAAAAACCCTCCCCTCTTCCCATGCCTCACACGATGTAAAAATGGAGACCATTCTCCATGAGCTCCTTCTTCTCCTCCCCTTTTTTTTTTATGTTCAGAGTCATTTTAATCTCACTCTAACTGCATTTGGAGTGCTCTTTGACAAGGATACTAGAGTACTATTTCCTCCTCCAGCTCATTTTACAGAGGAGGAAACTGAGGCAACAAGTGACTTGCCCAGAGTCACACAGCTAATAAATGTCTGAGGTCAGATTTGAACTCACAAAGATAAGTGTTCCTGATGCCTCACCTCGCTCTCTAGTTGTCCCTCTACTTCCTTACTCTATATTTATTCTCCACATCTATTTACCTACCCTACTCCTTTACATCAATTTTTGAAAAGGTGACTCTTGTCCTTGCCAAATCCAAACCCATGACTTGAATGCCTGATCCCACCCCCTGGCTTCTCTGGTATTTTCTCTCGCTAATCTTTGATCTTATCCATCTACTAGTTTCTTCCCCATTGCCTATAAACACTCCCAGGTATCCCCTATCTTCAAGAAGTTTTTTCTTGACCCTACAATCCCTTCAATTTAATCTTCCTATATCTTTCCTGACTTTTTATAATTAAACTCCTAGAAAGAGCTGTCTATAACTGTTGCCTCTACATCCTCTCCTTTCCCCTCTTCTCAACATTTTGAAATTTGGCTTTTGGCCTCAACTGAAATTACTCGTTCCAAAGTCACCAAATCTATCTTAATTGCCGAACCTAATGACTCTTTATTAGACCAGATCCTTCTTGACACATTTGCAGCATTTGGCACTTTTAACTACCTTCTCTTCTAGTATATTCTTTTGTCTTTGAGTTTTGGTGATACTGCCTTTTCCTGGTTTTCCTCCTACCACCTGTAAGGCCACTCCTCAGTCTCCTTTGCAAGAGCATCATTCATGTTCTATCCCCTGGCTGTGAGATTGCCCCAAAGCTCTTGGCCCTTTTTTCTTCTCTCCCTGAACTCTCTTGATGACCTCATCACACCCCATGGGTTCAGTGACCCTCCTTATGTAGATGACTCAAGATTTATATATTCATCCCTTGTCTCTTTTCTAGTCTACAATCCCTCCCTTGTCACCAAACACCTATTGGGTATCTCAAATTTAATATTTCCTGTAGGTATCTCAAGCTTAGCATGTTAAAACAGAACTCTATATATTTCCACATAGACACACCCATCTTCTCAGCTTCCCCATTACTGTGAAAGGCATTACCATTTTTTCAGTCATCTAGGTTCACAACCTAGAGTCATCATCTACTCTTCACCCTCCCTTATTCCATATATCCAATTAGTTACTCAGTTTTGTTAGTTCAAGTTTTACCAATGGCAGCTAGGTGGTGTAGTGGAGAAAGTGCTACGCCTGGAGTCAGGAGGACTTGAGTTCAAATTTGGCCTTAGACATTTAGTAGCTATGGGACCCTGGGCAAGTCATTTCACTCTGTTTGCTTTAGTTTCGTCATCTATAAAATGGCAAACTGCACCAGTATTTTTGCCAAGAAAACCCCAAATAGAGTCATAAAGAATTGGACACAACTGAAATATCTCAATAACAACATTTGTCAATTCTTTCTCCACTAAGATCTCTCAGACCTCTCCTCCTATCTCCATGCACATGGTGACTACACTAGCTCACACTCTCATTACCTTTTGTCTGAACTACGTCAATCACGTCTTCATTGGTCTTCCTGCCTTATCTGTCCCTTCTCCAATCCATCCACTATGTAGTTGACAAATTGATCTGACCTTCTCAAAACAGCTTCAGCATCTAGTGTCTCTGGGATAAAATACAAATTCTTGCTTTGGGCATTTAAAACCCTCCATAATCTGGCTCCAGTCTCCTTTTCCAGACTTATTCCAACAATAACTCTGTGTGGTACATAAGGTAGGCATTATTACCCCAAATTTAAGGGGTTAAGTGATTTGCCCAGGGTCACACAGTTGTCAGAGGTGATATTTGAAGTGAAGGCTCTCCTGATTCCAGGTCCAGTGCCCTTCCCCTCACAGTGCACTGCTTATCAGAGTCTAACATTGTCTCTCCAGTCAACGCAAGTTGTCCTGGATGGTAGTTTGGACAGAACCTGAATCTATCTCTTGTAGTTTTGAGTAGATGGAACCATCACAACAGATGATGGAAAGAAGAGAAAACTCTTCATCTCTTATTTTGCTTCTGTTACTTCTACCAAAGATGATGACTTCTGAACTGGATAAGGCAGAACAAAATGGTTAATGGGGAGTTGAGACAAATAGGAGGATCATAAGAGGGCACTAAGGTGGCCTGAATAAAGCAATTAACCAGGTTGACAAACTCCATCCCTGAGTGTTGAAAGAAAAGGTGAATGTGAATTCTGAGTCATTGTTAATTGTCTTAGAATGATTGCCATATTGCACCAATTTTGAAAAAGGGAAGAGTATGGAGTTTACAGACTCTTTGGTCAGTGAATTTAGCTTTGACTTCTGATAAAACTCTAGAGCATTATGACCCAATGGGTGATTAGTGGGTATGTAGAAAAGGAAACAGCAATGGCAAAGAGCTTGCCTGGCTTTATCAAGTGCAGGTCATGCCAGATTGACTGCTTTTCTTTTTTGTTTTTAATAGTTATAAATTGGGAGGTCTGAGAAATCCTGTAGCTACAGCCTGTTTGGATTTTTGCAGAGTATTTGATAAAGTCTCTCATGCCCTCCAAAGAAAGAGATGTGAACTAGACAATAGTACAGCTAGGAGGATTTGGAAATGGTTGAAGAGCTGGATCCTGAGAGTAGCATTGAATGGTTTGATATCAGTTTTGAAAAGATGATCTCTAGAGGAAGGCTCCAGGGATTTGTGCCTCACTCCAGACTGATTCATCTTTTATCAGTAACTCAGATAAAGGTAGAGAATGGCAATATTATCAGATTTGTGCCATAAAACTCAGAGGATGTCACAATAAGGATGCAGAGAAAATCTCCAAAGGCTAAAACAATGGGCAGAATCTAATAAGATGAAATTTAATAAGAATAAATGTAAAGTCCCACCCCTGGGTTCAAAAAATTAGTGTCCTATGTGGAAGCCAGGAAACGCTTTGCTAGAGAGTGGTTCATGTGGAGAGAATCTAGTGGAATTATTAGACCACAAGTTCAGTAAGAATCAACAGGATGGCATAGTAAGCAAGAGACCTTGTATTAAGAGACAGAATGCCCCAAATCAGAGAGGAGGTAGTTCTGATCTCCTCTGTCCTCATCAGACAATATCTGGATTATTGTTCTGAGTGTTGGGAAGCTTATTTTAGATAGGACTTTGATGACCTAGAAAATAGCCAGAGGAAGGCATTATAGGAGATCTCATGATCAGGTGGTCTGTGAATTGGGAACCAGGGGTGCTTGGCTCAGAGAAGAAAAGATTCTGCATAGGTGGCTTGTTCCACTTGGCCTTGGATAATAGAACAAGAAGTAATCGTTACCGTGTGATTCTGGGCTAGTCACTTAACCTTTGTTTGCCTCAGTTTCCTTATTTGTAAAATGGAAATAATCATAAAACCCCCACTTCAGGGTTTTTGTGAAGATAAAATGAGATAGTATTTATGAAGAAATTTGTGAACTTTAAAGAACTATATAAATGCTATGTATCTATCTTTGTCACCATCATCATCATCACTACTATTATTTATTAGTTGTGAAGAAGCAAAATTAGGCCTGATGTGTAAGAGAAACTTGTGAACAATTCGTTGGTGCTCAGCTGTGTCCAACTCTTTGGGTGTTTTCTTGGCAAAGTGGTTTACCATTTCCTTCTCCAGCTCATTTTACAGAGGAAGAGACTGAGGCAAACAGGGTCAAGTGATTTGCCAAGGATCACACAGCTGGTAAGTTTCTGAGGTCAGATTTGAACATAGGAAGAGGAGTCTTCCTGCCTCTGGGCCTGGTACTCAGTGTACTAGGGTGTCACCCAGCTGCCCCCAACAATCAGGACTGTCTGAAAGGTGAAAGAATTGCCTTGGGGGATCCCCTTAACTAGAGGTCTTCAAGCAAGCATTTATTGACCATTTCTCAGGTACATTTTAGAAGCTATACTTCTTTGATCTGGGTTGAACCAGAAGGCATCTCAGAGTCCTTTGAACTTTGATCCTGTGAGTGGGAAGTTGATGGAAATGATTCCCTTGTTTAGCTAAGTTGTCTCATAGAGAAAGACTCTAAACACATCAGGTACCCCGTGAATACTAGTGACCAATGCAAGCAGGGTTGTGTACTGGCAAGAGCATTCAATTTGACATCTGAAAACCTGGGTTCAAATCTCACCTTTGCCACTTAGTACCTGGATGATCCTGGACAGTTAATAAGCAAGTAGTGCTGGGGATACAAGTACAAAGAATTAAATCATCACTTAATTGCAAGGATCTCACATTTTAATGTAAGAGACAAGACACACCTATGTAAAACATATACAATATAGATATAAGGTTCTTTCCAAGTAGTTGGGAGGGGGGACACTGGCATTTGGGGAGTATGAGGAAAGGATTCATGCAGAAGAAAGCACTTGGGCCTCATCTTAGAGAAAGAGAAGAATGGGGAAAAGGAGGGAAGACTCATTCTAGGCATCTGTAAAATGAGGAGATGGAGACCATGATCTCTAAGCTGATTCTAAATCTAAAGTCTTTTTCGTATTTAAGCTCAATGGTTCTAAGGTAACAGAGATTCCCTGAAGATCCTAGGCAGATGAAGGGTTTGAGAACAAAGACACCATGACGGATCATGGCGGCCAGAGACTTGGCGACTTCCCTTTCTGAAGAAGGAAGTAAATGTCCTTTGGGTCCAGACTGTAGGAGTACCCCAGAGCTTGTGGGTCCCAGTCAGAGGCTGCAGTGCTACCCTCCTTTTCCAGCTCAGCGCTGGGCACACAAAGCCGGTCCTCCCCCTCGTCTCCAGAGGGCTGCTATCTGATTCTCAACAAAAATGTTTGTGCAACGGCAGATTAGCTCCCTGGCAAGTGCCATTCATGGGCCTTCCTCGAACAAAGCCCCGCTCTGGCTTTCACCCCACACAGGCGGCTGAAAGGCTGGATTGTTCTAGGCCAGCTGCCTTTGTGTTTGGTTTCTTCCCATAACTGGGGGCTTTGCTGGATTTTGACTGGAATGAGGGGGTGGCTGCAGGGGACAAGGAGGATTAGGAGGAAGAAGAGGGAAGATTCTTTCAGAAGTTTGTAGCTTTTTAGGGTTACGAGGGACCTTAGAGATCGCCTCATAAGAACCCCTCATTTTACAGATGAGGGAAATGAGACCTGAAGGAAGTTAAATGAATTGCACAAGATTGTAAAGAGAGAAAGCATCAGAGGTGGAGTTTGAGTCAGATCTTCTGAACCCTAATCTAGTGGCTCTTGCCCCAGTACTCCATCTGTCTTTTTAACAAAATTAAATTTTTATTGATATCTTTTATTTTTACATTATCCATATTCCTCTCCTGATCCCTCCCAGGTAACTGTCCCTTAGGAAGAAAGAAAAAAAATCATTTCTGCCAAACAAAACTTGTCTAAGAAAGGTCGGACAGTATAGCCACTACCCCACACCTAGGGGTCATCCAGTTCTGCAAAGAAGAAAGGTATAGGAAAATCTGTCTTCTTCTATCTTTTCTTTGGACCCAGACTTGGCCATTAAAAGTTTTTACCCATTGTTTTGCTGTTATGATTTCCATTTCTAGCTTGGTAACCATTGTATGTATTGTTTTACTGGTTCTGTTTACTTCATTTTTCAGTAATTCATACACATCTTAACATGCTTCTCTGCAGTCCCAGCATTCACTATTTCTCACACAACAATAATATTCCATTATACAATTTGTGTAGCCATTCCTCAATGGAGGGGCAGCTATGACTCTTTGATACCTTAAAAAAGTCATGTAATAAATATTCTTTTGTTGTTGGCCTCCCTGAGGCATGTGCCTAGCAATGGTCAAAGAGTCTGGACATTTTATTCATTTTTTTCATAATTCTGGATTGTTTCCCAGAAGGAACATGAGGATTCTCAGGTCCACCAAGAACGTATGAGTGTACCGATCTTACTGCAATGCTTCCAGCACTGATTGTTGGAATCTCATCTTCTATCCTCTCTGACAATTTACTAGACATGAGGTGAAGTTTCAGGATTGTTTTGATTTGCATTTCTCATATTACTAATTATTTGGAGCATTCTTTAATGTGGTTATTAATAATTTGATCTTCTTTTGAAAAATGTTTGTTTGTATGCTTTGACTTCTTAACATTAAGGAGTGACTTTTGGCTGTGTACATTTCTGTTTTCTATGTGCCTGGGACATCAGGTCCTTATCAGAGAGACATTTGATATAAAGATTTTTCCCCATTCACATGACTCCTCATCTATTCTTACATGTGTTAATTTTGTCCATGAAAAACTTTCTCAATTCCAAACCAAAAATTTAAAAATTTTCTCTTTTGTAACGGACTTTTGCCCATGTTTTGTTAAGAATTCAGGAGGTCTAGGTGGAAGCATTTGCCCTACCATTCTTACTGCACTATTTGAGAGAAGGGCTGAAAACCCTCTAGGTTCCAGGGCACATTCATGAGGAAATACTTTCCTTCTCTGGATAGAAAGAAGGTGTGAAGGCTAGCACCGAATGCATCATTTATTATCAAACATGGCTGGTGTTCGTTTGCTTTGCTTAATTGTTTTTTCATTTCTTTACAGGGGATTGTTGACAGATTCCCCACCTTCAACAATCCCCTGTAAAGAAAAGATCAGGATCTCTCCCAGCTCTGAGCACTTAGTAAATCCTGGGGAAAATATTTGATGAAACGATCAAAGGGAGCCTCTGTCCTCAAGGAGGGCAGACAGAAGCTGAGTGAATGGACAAGACTCACTCCTGGGCAAGAACTGTTCAGGGACAGTTCCAGGTTGAAGTTGCAGAGATGACACTGGGCGGGCGATGCTAAATGTCCCAGGCTGTATAGGCTGGGGAAGTCTGCGGACAGACAGAACACCAGGGGGACAAATAGTCTGTGAGAGGATTTAAGGAGGAGACTTTGTGTCAGCCTTCCGGGGGTACAAACTAAAGCAAGCAGGAGAGTCTGTCTTCTTGCCCTCAAGGAGAGCAGGAGCTTACAATCTAAGGGGAGAGACAATACATAGAGAAGAATTAAAAACAGCAGAGGAGGTGGCAAGGCTTGGAGAAGGTCTCAAAATGGTGGAGATACTTGGTGGTAGGTGAGAGAAGGAAAACGTCCAAATGCTTAAGACCAAGGGGAATGGTGGTTGAGGGAGGATGGATTAAGGCTGTATTGGAGTCAGCTCCAACCAGTTCCTAAGAAGATTGTTAAATTCATAATGTGACCATTTACACCTCAAAAATCAGCAAAGGCGACAAATCAAGGCTTGATTTATTATTTTGTTGATTACCCACGTTTGAGCCTGCGATGGAAAAAATGTTAATAATACAGAATAAATTAAAGGTGTGTTGGGCAGACATTTCCCATCCAGAAAGACTGTAGTTAAACATTTGCCAACACACCCATGGGAGGAGAATGAGAATGCTGGTCTGGATATAGGCAACGTAGTGTGGAGACATTCAGAAAATGGCATTCAGGGAATAATAACCATGTATAGATATAGTGTTTAAAGAATCCAAAGTTAATGCACTTAAAAGACAAGGATACTGATAATGAGAAAGGTGTCCCCAGAATCACAGGATTGAGAAGCTGGAAGAGAATTTAGAAATCATTCAGTCCCAACCTCTCATTTTACAGTGGAGGAAACTGAGGCTCAGAGAGGGGTGACTTGCTCAAGTTCACACAGGCAAGAGGTAATAGAACGGCACTTTGAACAACTCAGCTCTACTGACTCCAAATCCAGTGACCATTTTTATGAGAGCATGGAAATACCAGAGCAGGAAGAACCTTAGAACAAGGACTATTGGGCCTAGAAGGAACCTCAGAACATTAGAGTGAGACAGGACCTTAAATGCGCAGAATTTTAGAGGTGGGAGGGAATGAGAGCATGAAATGTTGGAGCTGGAAGGGGCTTTAAAAAACATAATGTTGTCCCCAGGAAGGACCTTAAAACACCAAATAGTAGAGTGGGAAGGACCTTATTTTCGAAATTGTTTCTCAGTGTAAATAGGGTTCTGGGAGAACATCGATGCTGACAATATTTTCCCATCTAAAGCATTAAACATAAAACCACATGCATAAAATATTAATGTAACATTTTTAAAGGCTTCTCTTCCTCTATTTTGCCTGAATATTTCCCCATCTTACGGGGAATTCCACATCTCCCAGGGCTGACAGATCAGTCTTGTGGGTGGGTGGGGGCAGGGAAGTTTGTCAACGTATTTCAAGCCCCAGTGGGTTTTGTGGCCAAAGGTTTTTAGCCAACACTGATCTAGTCTACGGTCTTTGTTCTTCACCCCCACTGTACAGAGGAAGTTCAGGGCCAGACTGCCCTTTGAACAATTTAAATTGTTTATACTCAATGTTAATTTCTTTAGCAGGTGACATTTAACTCAGTCCAGCTGGTTTATAGCTATGCAGTGAAAGAATCCAGGGCAGTGAGACTTTTTCCCTTTCCATTACTTTTCTTTCTAAAATCAGTGGCTCAAGTGGTAAGCTAATTTGAATGCTGCTGAATAACCAAATATCAGCAGCTTTGATGTAATTATAGTTTTGGGCAATAGGAAGCCGGACAGATGATTGGAAGACATTGTTTGTTCTCTGGTCCTTCCTAGAGCCATAACTAGAAAGGGGTGGCAGTGAAATTCCTTCCAACTCTAACATACCATGAATAGAATTGAAATGAGGATTGGGGGAGGAGCTCCATTGTGTCTGAGTAAACTCTGGGGCTCAACTCTGTGAAGTTTTCTTTGACCTTCTTACCAGTCTTTTGTTTTTTCTCTGAATTTCCCAACATCTAAAGCTATCCTACAACTAAATTATTGAATTATTGAATATTTGAATAACTGAAATATTTTATTATTGAATAATCCCTGCAAATGAATTATTAGGTAGTGAGGCTCCCCTTACCTGGGAGTATTCAAACCAAGAGGAGGACAACTACCTGTTAGGAATGCTATAGAGCAGATTCTTGTACGGAGTGTTGTTGTTCAGTTTTTATCAGTCATATCTGTTGCTTTGTGACCCTCTTTGGGGTCTTCTTGGCAAAAATACTGGAATGTTTTGCTATTTCCTTCTTCAGTTCATTTTACAGATGAGGGGGGAAAAAATAAGGCTAAGTGACCTTCCCAGGACCACACAGCTAGTAAGTGTCTGAGGATGGGATTTGAACTCATGAAGATGAAGTCTTCCTAATTCTATGCCCAGTGCTCTGTGCACAATGGCACTAGTTAGCTGCCTAATATATAATTAAACCACAGTGATGTAATTAGTTCCCATAGCCCTAGATGGGGAATGATCATTCCCTTACCACCAAGCCAGTGCCTAGAATCGTAGGCTGCTCCAGGTTATCTAATCCAAACACTTCACTTTATGAGTAAGGAAATAGACCCAAATGTAAAAAGGGGAATAGGATGGGGACTTGACCAAGGTATCACATTTCTCTTCTAAGTGGAAGAGCTAGGATGTTCTACTGAGACCAAATTCAGAGCTCCTTCCCCTACACCATGATATCTTTCCCAAACATATTTGGCATTTATAACTCTCTATAAGGTGAAGAATTTTATATACATTATTTTATTTAATCCTTACACAGCTCCCAAGGGAGGTAGTATGAGTTTTATTGTACCCATTTTACAGGTGAGGAAAATGAATCCAAAAGACGTAGTGACTTTCCCCAGGTCATACTGCAGAGCCAGGGTACCAATACATATTACTTGTCTCACAGTCCTTTCTCTGACTGTGTAAAGTGCTTTGTCCCCAAAATTTCTCCAAGTGCTCCATAAATAATTGTTGGTTGACTCATTGAACTTTAGGATAATTTCCTGTAATTCAAACGGCAGGATCTGTCCCTATATTATCAGATTGAATGGAGATTTTACTGATTGCTCCTTTTTGTAAGTAACGTTCTGCCTCACCAAAACCAGACAGACTCTCTTCATGCATTCTCCACTCCAACTCTTTCCCATTAAAGATGAAAAGAAAAAAAAAACAACTTTAGGCAAATCTTTCCAAATATGACTCCCATTCCAAGAGGTAGGTGGTTTTTAATTCGTTTCATTCACATTGATTCAAAATCCCTGAGGTAAGGTGATTCAATTTCCATGTCATCACCCTGACGGCAGATCCTGTCTTTTGTCATCTTAGCTAAATTAAGGAGAATGTCAGCGGTAGGCAGGTCTTTAGCACACAGGATGCTAGAACTGGATGTTCTGATGGTGTCACTCTGATGTGGGAGCCAAAAAAAGAATAAACTAGTGGACCACATGAGGAGGGCCAAAGCTTCTAGGAATCAGGAAGCGATAGTCCCACTGTACTGTGCCTTGACCTCATCCGGAGAATTATGTGCTGTTCTGGGCACCATGGTTTATGAAGGACAAGCTGGATTGTGTCCATAGGAGGTGGTGAGGGGTCCAGGAATTCAAAGAAAGATTAGTTGAAAGAACTTGGGATGTTTATGATGGAGAGACAAAGGAAATGGGATATGGTTGAGATCTTCAAGTATTTCACAGATTGTCATGGGAAGGAGGAATTCCAGTTTTTCTGTTTGGCTCCAAGGGAAAGAAGTAAGAGTAATGAGCAAAAATGAAGAACAGGTCTGATCCCAGGAAAAACTTTCTAACAACCAGAGCTGTTCCAAAATAGAATGGGCTTGCGGAAAGATGACCCTCCCCTTGGAGATCTTCTAGCAGAGCCCAGGTGGAATGCTCACTCGTTGGGTATGTTAGAGTGGGGATTCCTTTCTTGTATGGGTTTGGCTGAATGATTGCTGAGTTGCTTTTCTACCTTCAAGTTCTGTGATTCTGTGAAAGAGGCCTTAGAAAATGGAATATTGGAACTGTGATGGAACGTAGAACATAGAATGTGAGAAGTGGAAAGGAAATTAGGGAATGAAATGCTAGTTTGGAAGGGACAATACAGAATGTTGGAGCTAGAAGAAACTTTTTTTTGGGAACAGACAAGTGACTTCATGGCTGTCTTGGCAAGAGATTTCCTCTATCAACACAGATCTTCACCATCTCTGAAACTTACTGACTTAGAAAATTACCTGGGTACTAAGAGGCTGGTCCAGGGTCACAAAGTCAATATTTGGCAGAAGTTGACTTTGAATCTGGGTCTTCCCAATTCCAAGGCTAGCCCTCTATTGACTGACTCTTTTGAGGAGATCTTAGAGCAGAGTGTGTCAGATATATTAGAGATGGAAGGGACCTAGTCCAACTTCATCAATGTAAAGTCAATCCCCCTTGCCATTCAAATGACAGAATCTTGTCCTTATAAGAAGAAACTAAGTTTTGGAGAAGGGAAATTACTTGTTCATGGTCACACAGAAAATCATTGGGAGCCTGGTCTTCTAGCTTTCCAATCCAGGAGTCATTCTACGATGTCATGGCATCCATTCTTCCTCTGTGTAGCAACCCCAAGGAAATGGACCTCAGATTTTACAAAGTTCTCTTTTGCAAATTCAGCTTGAGTTCTCAGTTCCTGGAGAAACGTACGAATTACGCCTCTGCTTTATAAGCAAGCAGAGTAAGTACTACTTTCTAATGGTACCATTCCAAGTACCATGACAGTTTCTTAGGTAATGACTATGAGTGGTGGCTGAGAGCCATTCCTGGCACTGCTCAGATCAGAACTGGTATGCTGAGGTCATGGAAGAGAGATACATCAGGATAACAAAAGACTGCTGGGTTTGGAGTTACAAGAACTGGGTTCAAATCTTGGCTCTGCCATTGACCAACTGTGTCAGTCAGTCACCAAACATTTACTAAATGCTCACTATGTGCCAGGTGCTGTGTGATCTTGGGTCATTTGTGGTACTTTGACAGTATGTCACCCATTTTGCAGGATTTTCTGGACTAAAACTTCTTCTAAACTTCTGGTCTGTTTCATCAAGTACTTTATGATGGAATATTCCAGTTTTTGTTAGCTCTAATTATTATAAAGTTTTCCCTTATTTTGAACCAAAATGTACCAACATCTAATTTACCCTGTTGCTCTTGGTTCAGGGTGAGATGGGGGATGGAGGGTGGAGGTGAGGTCAATCCAATCAGGAGGTCCCTGCCTTGGGTAGATAAATGGACCAGATGACCCTCTTCGTTTGTCTCTAAATTGCTCTAAAGATGATAATAACAACACTCATATCTCAATACCCATCGAAGTTTAGAAAAAGTTTTAATCCAGAAAACCCTGGGACAGAGCAGAGGCTGGATAACTACTTGTTATGAATGTTCTGGGTGAGTGATCAAACTAGATAAATAATAAGGTCCCTTTCATTTCAGAGGTTCTATATTTAAAGAAAAAAAGGCAATTATTCACTCAAACCACCCTTCTTCCGTTTCTAGTGAAATAGGCTTGTTTTAGTAAAACAGAGAGCTGTAACTGGGGAGAATACAACAAGACTGTCCCAAGGCACCAACATAGGGTGGGTTCTTCCTCACTGAGAGAGTGTGTTTTCTCTCCATGGTAACCTATATCCCCATGCTTCATTTCATGTTTCCCTACTAGAGAACCATAGCATCTCTCTCTGGGCTCCACCTTACCCCCATCCCTAGGTAGGCAACCAATAGGTTTCCCAAGGATCAGGGAGTCTTCCCTTTCCCAGAAATTGCACCCCTTTAGAAAGTCTTCTGACCTGCCCCCAACGTATACATGTGGATTTGCCTTTGGGCCAGCTATAGGGAAGTATACCAAATAGATGGTACAGAGTCTGTGTCCTTTAGTCTTCTGTATGATCCCCCATCAATATCTATCCTACCCCAGATCTAACACTGAACACCTAAAAAGCCTAATTGTGGGATATATATTTTCCCTGTCCTCCCTATTCCCAGACCCCAACTCCATGCTTTTTGGGAAGTGGGAATTATCAGAAGCTGGACCTATTTTTAGCTTGCAGCCCTTTATTGAGTGTGAGGTCATAACAGGCAGAGAACTGAGTTTTCCAAAGTTTGGGGCCCAGCTGGGATCCGAATGTTCTCATTGCCATGCCAAGGGGTGACAAAAACCACCAGACTCTATGGCTGCCGCCGAGTGGGTGTCCTCACTGACAACCAGCTTTCTTCCTTCATGTATTGTACAGCCCAGAGTTCATTGCAGCTCCAATAAAAAAGAGGAGACAGAAAATAGCAGGGGGTATCAACCTGGCCCTGCCACAGATGGTTATTCTTCTATGGCAAAGAAGAATTGGGTCACGGGACTGGGAAGTGACTCTTTTTTGCAAAATATTGGTCTTAGAGCTGGAAACGATGACAGGTTCTTTTGGTCCAGCTCCCTGACTACCGAGGCAGATAAGTGAATCATCTCCATTTTACAGATGAAGAAAATGAGGCAGAAATGACTTCCCTAAGGGCATACTTTGAGTTTGTGTCCAGGCCCAGACTAAGACTAAGACTTTCCTGAGTCCAAATCCAATGCTTTGTCCCCTACAGCATGCTGGTTTTCTAGGAGAGAAAAAGAGATAGACGATAAGAAAGATAAATGTCAGGATGTCCAGTGTCCATGACCCTACACTGCTGAGGGTTGGATCTCTCTCTCATGTTAGACCTGAGCTGTTCTTTCTTAAAAGTTTTCCAGGGGAATGCCCAAAGAGTTGGTCTACAGCTCCAGTAGCTGCCACTGAGTGAACAGTCATGCTTTGGGTATGTTAGACTTTCCCAGTCATGGATAAATCAGAGTGAAATAGTATCTTCCCTTACTGCCCCCCAAGAAAAAAGCCACCCCCTAACTCATATAATGCACAGTATTGATCCCATGAAAATTCACACCTGGGCTTTCCTTTTGCCATCACACTTCTATGTTACTTTTCTTTCCTCTGTTCCTCTCATTACTTCTCTTCTTTATTCACTCTTGAGAGCCATTCAGAAGTTTCTCTTTGCTGTTCTTTCATCTCCCACCTTCACACCTTTGCCTGTGCTGTACCTCATTCCTGGAAAGTTCTCCATTCTTGCATCCCTCTCTGGGAAGGCCTTCAATCTTCAGCTCCAGTGCTACTTCCTACCAAAGACCTTTCTCCATCCTGCCAGTTGGTGCTTCCCGACAGAAATCAGTTTGCATATATTTTATATTTGATTATCTCTTCACATGCTGGTTGATGTTTTCTAGTTCAGGGCTTCTTAAACTTTTTCCAATCCAGACTCCTTTTTGAATTTCTGCAGCCTTTCTTGGTGTTGTGTAACCTGAGGGCATGCTGTGTGTGCAGAACCAAGGCTGCAGAAATGTTGCTCAATGCGACGTCGGTAAGTGCGGCCAGAAACACCTCAGATTCATTACATGGTTGATTTTGAATTACTTTTTGGTTGTTGCATGTTCAGAAACCTCTTACTGTTGCCAAATTTTTCATAACTCTACAGTTTAAGAAATGCTGTAACAAATCTAGTTCATGATAAAAAAGAATATTTTTTAAAAATCAGGTCATGTTGAAGTTCATCAATTGGATGCTATATCCGCTTCCCATTTTTGGTTCTTTTTTCTCCCTAATTGGGTATTGATTTTGATCTTTGCAGTAACATATCAATGGACCAACTAGATACATCCCAATCTGGAAATGACTCTCATACTGGTTGTGAGTCACTCTCTATCTTAAGTATATAATCAATTTTCTTTTAGCAGGGCTACTTGTTGTTAGCCATATCCAGTGCTTCCTGGCTCTCTTCCTGAGGTCTTACTGAGATCATCATGAAACTTCTCTACCTCCTAATCCTCTTCAACAAAGGTCATTCAGTCATAATTATTTTCATGATGATCTGTTAAAAAAAATGTTCCCCACAAGTACTACAGTATGACCTGACTAAGTGTCTCATGAAATGATGCTTCTTTTTTCCCTTTGGGTCTATGATAAAACCCACTCAATCAACCAATCAATCAACTAGCTTTTATTAAGAATAGTGAAACAGACCTTGCCTTCAAGGAACTTACATTCTAAAGTAAGAGACAATGTGTACACGTATGAGTATATACAGTGTGTGTCTGTCTCTGTATATATATACATGTACAATACATACATATACATATATTTACACACATATGTACATACATACATATACATACAGAATGAATATAATTAGGATACATACGCATGCAGAATGAATACAATTTTGGGGGTGGAGGGATGTTATAGCAGCTGGAAGGACCAGGAAAGACTTTATGAAGAAGGTATCGTTTGAACTGAGTTTGGAAGGAAACCAGGAATTTCAAGAAGGAAAGGTAAGGAAGGATTCATTCCAGGTGCAGGAATGCTAAGATGCAGTGATGGGAAATGGAACATCATATGAAACAGTGAATAGGTCAATGTGTATAGGGAGAAGAATAATGTGTATGAAGATTGACCAAGGGCGAAGTTGTGAAGGGTTTTAAATATTGAACAGGAGAGTTTCTATTTGTTCTAAGAGGTAATAGGAAACCATTGGAACCATCTGTGCTTTAGGAAAAATCACTTTGGCATCTTTATGAGGGATAAATTAGAGAGGGGGGAGACCTGAGGAAGGGAGACTATTAAAATAGTGCAAGAAAAATGTGATAAGGACCCAAACTAAGGAGGTGGCCATGTGAGCAAAGAGGAAAGGACATAAAATAAAGATGTTGTGGAGACAGAAACCATAAGATTTGGCAGCTGTTTGGACATGTTGAGGGAAGATTAGTCAAGGATGATTTGGATGTTGCAAACCTGGGTGATACGAAGGAGGATGGTGCCCTCAATAGAACAAGGAAGTTAGAAAGATAAGTGAGTCTGGAGGGAGTGGGGAATAATGAATTCTGTTTTGAATATTCTAAGTTTGAGGTGTCTACGGGATATCTAGTTTTTAATGTCTAATAGGTGACTAATGCTCAGGAGAGAGATTAAGGGTGGCTATATAGATTTGGAAGTCATTTGCATAGAGATGATAATCTCACCCAAGTGAGTGGATGAGGTCACCAAATGAGAGGGGATAAGCATAAGAAGAGGGCCCAGGAACAATCTATGGGGTGTGCCCACAATTAATGGGCATGACACGAATGATGTATCAGCAAAGGAACAATTGGACCAGGAGAACCAGAAGGGAGCTGTGTCATCCAGGAAAGAGAGAATATCCAGAAGCTAGTGATCAACGATGTTAATATCAGAAGCATGAACAAGGAAGAGAAGGATTAAAAAGATAAGATATTATCTTATTATCAAATGATCTCCTAAGTGCCAAATATTTTATATTTGGCACTTAGGAGACCATTTGTAACTTTGGATGGATGAAATTCAGTTAATTGATGAGACCAGAATCAGACTGTAAAGGGTTAAGCAGTGTGTGAGAAGAGAAAAGGCTGAGGCAGCAATGATAGTTTGTCAAGGAATTTTTTGAGAAAATAAGGGTGATAGTGTAGATGTTAGTGTGGTACCCCCTTCTGGGTCTTCTTTCCCCACTCCATCCCCATAAAGCAGCTGACACCCCCTTAAGGTCCTGGGTTTCTAGTGTGTCCATTCACAAACCCCCACCAATGTCTTTCTCATTACTTATCATACTTAATTAGCTTTTACAAAAGGCATTTTCTCAGTTGATATAACAAGGACCATTACAAAAACTAGACTTCCAAACCAGGAGCTCACACTACCTTTACACATAAAAAGTCTCTGGGGTGATCCCGCTTAAAGTTTAGATATAAAGGTAGTGGAGCATACCTGTGAGGGATACATGGCAAAGGGGAAAACAGGTGCTGCTTACTAGAAGTTCTCTTCTCCCTCTGCAGAGTTTTCACAGAGTTCTTTTTACATGTATCTGTCTTCCAGGCTCTAAGCATTGGTATCTTTGTAGGGTGCATATCCAGCACTTCTATCCATTACACAGAGTTATGATCCCTGAAACTACCTCCATCCTCAGGTGATTGTATTTCCACATCCATCCTCTATCATCCATCACTATTATTCTAGTGACTACTGCTACTAACTCTGCCCAACTGTTGCAAGAAGTGGGGATGGGAAGAGAGAGAAATCCTCTGCTCCCTCTAGCCAAATTCTTCCTCATTTCTTTCCCTAGTGATGTGGGACTAGAACTCAGGAAAGAGATCGGGGCTGGACAAATCAAACTGGGGAAGCATCTACAAAAGACATCATTAAATCCATGGGAGCTAATGAGATTAAAAAAAACACACACAAGAAGAAGAGGGCCCCAGATGGTGTCTTGAGGAACATCCATCCTTAGAGACAAGATGTGTCTGATTTTAGGGTTTCATGAGGACCCCAGCCATGCTCACTTCTCTCCCAGCTCATCTCCCTTTTGGGACCTCCCTACCTTTTCACTTGTCCTCCTGTAAGAACCCTCACCTCACTCACCCTCCCACTTCCCAGCTCCCTTTCATGTTTTGTGTTCTCCTATTAGAATGTAATCTCTTTGTGGGTAGGGCTTGTCTCATTAGGAACCTCAATGCTTGGTATAGCACCTGTCACATAATGCTTAATAATCTCCCTATATCTATGATCTGGTCCTCAAAAGGTGGTACAGTGGATAGAGCATTGGACCTGGAGTTAGGAAGATTCATCCTCCTGAGTTCCATTCTGACCTCAAGCTCTTACTAGCTGTGTGACTCTGGGCAAGTCTCTTAACCCTATTTGCCTTAGTTTCCTCATCTGTAAAATGAACTGGAGAAGGAAATGGCAAACCGCTCCAGTATCTTTGCCAAGAAAACCCCAAACGGGGTCATGAAAAGTCAAATATGACTGAACAATAACACTTGTTTTTTCTACCATAGTCTTACTCGATGCCTTTTCAAGATGACAGAAAATGCTAGAGCTGGTTCTGGTAAGTTCTCTGTTTTGTTCTACTAGTATAGTCTATGAAATTCCAGAGCCCTCTCCATGCCACAATTAGGCACTAGAGTAGACCTTTGTCAGGTCAACAATAATTTATTAAATACCTAACTATATGCCAGACACTGCTAGAAAGGCAAAAACAATCCCTACCCTCATGGAGCTCCCAGTTTAATGAGGCAGATAAATGAAAATGATTACATACAAATAATATGAAGATGGTAAATTAGAGGCAATCTCAGAGGGAAGCATGAATATCCCCCTTATGGTACGAGCATTAAGGAGGACCCAGAAAGGCTTCTTATATAAGATGGGACTTTAGCTGAAACCAGGGAAGAAGTCAGGGAGACCAGGAGATAAGGAAGGAGAATATTTGTCAAATTGGGGACAGCCAGCGAAAATGCTGAGAGATGAACAGTCTTGACTTGAGGAAAAGAAAGAAGGCAGCATCATGAGATCAGAATAGAGGAGAGTAATAAAATATATACAAAGACAGGAAAGGAAGGAAGGAGCCAGGGTGTAAAGAACAGCCAAAGCCCTTTGCAAAGGCTGTTGGACGAAATGAAGAGAAAAACATGGTTTAGCTATCAGAGTCCTTTGTATTATAGTTGTGCCTTCTAGGTTTTTGCAGGGCTTGCTCAAGGCAGAAATTGTGAAGTTGGTCTCCAGGTATTTCAGGAAAAGATCTGAAAATTCAGTTTAAACTTGAGCAGAAATGACTGGTGCAGGCAAAATATGTGACCTTTCCACCTCCCTCTTTCCATGGGGATTAGGATTTTTAGAGATCGCTAAAATTTAAACCAAAGAAAAGATTCTCTAAATGTTCAATTTCCAGTATGACAAAGCAGGTTGAAAGTAAACCACTGAATTTGATTTAAATGCCAGGTAGAAACTCTAAAATGTATTACTAAATAAATGTTTAGTTTTAGAGAGTTAGTTGCCCCAGAGCACTGAAAGTCTTAGTGACTTGCCCAGGGTCACAGAGACAATTTGTGTCAAAGGTTCAGTTTGAACCCAGGCTGTCCTGGCTGTCAGCCCAACATTCTGGTCCCCGTGCCAAGCTGCCTCTCAAGGTGTTAGAGAAATGAATTATAATTATACCACCCAGGCAGCTGCTCATCCTGTTCTGTCTAGTATCAGAGCAAGTTTGGTGCCAGTCTCAAACCCTTTTGCCTTTAAGCTGATGGAACATTCCTCTCTGCCTTGGCCTCCCTGTCTGGACCATATCTCTGGTCTCTTTTTCAAAGGGGAAATGTTTTTCTCCCTAGCTTTCATCTGGAAGTGAAAGGTGTTGTACCGTAGCCACAGAAATAGGTTGTCCTTCTGCCATTTCTAAGGTTCATAACCTTCAAGTTTCTAATTCTTACAGGTTGGTTTGGCCAGGTACAATAGCACCAAACATTTCAGGAGGAGAACAATGGTTTACTGTGAACTCTGAGAAAGGAAGGTCCGGGAGAGAAGCTTCTATTCATATCTTTTGAAGGCTGACTAGGAGGTTTGCTTGTTGAACCATGAAGCTCCCCAAGGAGAAATATTTGTCTAAGGCTTCAGTGGAACTCACTCCTTTGTAACTAGTCACAGGGAAATACTAAGGACTAGAAAAAGAGGGAATAAGGTAAGGAAAAGAGGATCAGGGGCCATTGATTCCTGTTTTTCCAGACAGAGGCTCTCAACTGCCTTAGATTAGATAACCTTGGAGATTTTTGGTACAATCCACTCACCTTATGGAAGAGGGAAATGACGATGAGAAGGGAAGTGATGCTATGGCTAGAGCTTGGAACTTGGGGTCAGGAAGATATGAGTTTGAATCCTGCTTCAGACACTTACTAGCTGTGTAATCTTGGGCAAGTCACTTATATTTAGTCTGCCTTAATTTCCTCATCTGTTAAAGGGGTTAATAATAGCACTTACCTCTCATGGTGGTTGTGCAGGTTGAATGAGATAACATGAAAACTGCTTTGCAAATCTTATAAAGGCTGCCTATTATTCTACAATTATATGCTCTAAGTTGTCTTCCAGGTCTAAATCTTATGGCATGTGTCAATATCTCTGCCCTTCAATTGCTCAGTATAGTTGAGAAAATAAGATGCAGTTCACACAGAATGTGATAGATTGTCACATGAGTGGTATAGACAAAGTGCTATGGGGGTTCAAAAGAGGGAGAAGTCATACTTGGTTTTGGGAAGAGGAAGTTAGAAGGGAGAATTCAAGGAAGGTATCAAGGAGGTGGTGGCATTAGATCTGAATAGGATTTTATTAGGTACAGATTGGGGAGGAGGGAAGACAACTTAGGAACTGCGAACAGCAAGAAGCATTGGAAACACAGGGGAAAATAGTAGGAGGTGAGATGGGAGATAAGAGGCTTGAAAAATATCAAGGGTGAAAGATCTTAAAGTTTATTTGTATTATATTTATGTTATTATTTTATACATTTTAAATAATTGTACATATAACACTCTATTATAAAATATGATTCCACAATTTATTATACTAAAAGATCTATAATATATTATATTGTAATATGTAACATTGTGTTTATATTATATTTATTATTTTACAGAGAATGAGATTAAGAAAGGGAAATGACTTACCCAAAGCAACACAGGAAGTAAATAGCAAAGCTATCAGCATTTGAATAAAAATCCTGTTTTCTTTTTATTACACAAAGCTGCCAGTTAGGGCTAGACAGTTGAGGGCCTTGAATTTAATTTTATTCACTTTAGTTCAGTTAAGTTTAGTTCAACTGAACAAACAATTATTGATATGGAGACTCTGTCTAGGTTTCCATGTTCCCACAATACTTTGGGGTTGAGAACCTTATTTTTTGAGGAAGTATCTCTATATTAAATCTCCCAGAGGCCTTTGCATGGGTTTTCCAGTGCACAGATATTACCCAGATGCAGTTGGATGAACGTTTCTACAAAGGAAGTTTAAAAAGCTCAGAAGAAGGGAAATGTCTTGGAAGCACCAGAGATAACTGGCAGCTAAAAGTAGTGGTACCCAGGGGCAGACAGTATTCTCTCTCCTTTCTCAGGCCTTGAGTGACGAAAGGATGGCAGAGCATCCCAGGCACCAGGTTGCCATAGCCACAGGGTGTCAGTTTCAGAAGTCAGTTTCAGCTGCTTCACTTTTTCCCATCAGTTTCAACTATGTCTCTTTCCCCTTATACTGATGTTGAGGATGCCTGAGATGTGAACAGATCCAGCCTGGGTTGCCTTTTGAGGAATGGACAAGTAAAAACTTTGGGGGAATAGGAGGTAAGGATGCTCTCTACTTGGTTCAAGTTTTTGTTGCTACACGACAAATATGGTTCGTGGAATGTTTTCTGTTTTGAATTTATGTGTCTGCTATCTTGGTCTGAAAGATTCATGGAAATGGGGGCTTGGCACTAAGAATTTGAATGATTGGAGAGCCATAACCAACTCATGAGCTTAGGACTAGCTGAGAGTGGGGCTACATTAGCAGGTTTGGGGCTGTCATTTGCTCCTGCTTTGTTCAAGACACAGTTGTGACCCTATCAACACCTTTCTCAAAACCCTTCAGAGGCCAAAAGATAAACTCAAAAAGACTCAGCCTACCATTAAAGAGAGTCCACTATCTTATTATTCTCCCTTCACAAAAACTACCAGCTTAATTACCCTAAACTTCAAGTTCCTCATCAGTAAAATGGGTAATGTTAGACCTATAAAGGAAGTTAGGACAAATAATATGAGAGTTAGATATGGTCTTGCAGATCATCTACTACATACCTCTCATTTTACAGATGAGGAAACTGAGGCCTAGAGGACAAGTGAATTGTCTGAGGTCTCACAACCCTTTAGTAACAAAACCAATCCTAGACCTTAGGCTGGACTCTTTTTCCCTGCTCCATATACTGTTTAACCTTGATCTACTATAGTTGTCAGAAGATAGCCAGCTCTTCTTGCTGAGTTGTTGTGCTGGGATTAAACAGTGTCAGGGTACAAAGTTAAAGACTGAACCAAATCATTTAGGAATGGGGGTATCATGACCCAACAGAGCTTTCTTGAAGGCTTTCATAGCATTTAGAAGTGGAATATGTTTTGGACACTTGCTAATCCAACCCCCTCATTTGTACCAGATACTAATTTTTCTACATACTTGTCAGAAGCTGATATATTCTACAAAGCCAGATATCTGACTTAAGCCCAAACAAATAAAATGACTTGCCTGACGTCATACAGCAAATTAGTAAAAGAGCCCAGAATGAGGATCTGGATTTCCTGTTTCCAAGTTCTGAGTCCGTAAAATTTAGATTTAAATGTTGATTGTATCCCTTACTAGTTCTATGACTTACAGCCAACCTCACAATGACAAAAATCTATGTTGTCCTTTAAGAGTTTTTTGTTTGTTTAAAGTTATCACCAAGTGAGACAGTGTGTTGTTGTAACCTGAGTATTGGATATGGGGTCAGAGGACCTGGGTCAGAATCCAAGCTCCACTATTTACTGCCTGGGTGACCTTGGGTAGGTCATTTTAATTCTCTCCTTTTTGTTTTCACAAGTCCAAAGCTCTTTTTACAAGGCGCTGGATGGCTCTGGTGTTGTTTGAAAGTGCTGAGGGGCAATAAAGGAGACTGGCTGTCTTGCCAAGTTTTCCTGAACGGGAGTGATCTCTGACCCCAAAAGTTAGATTTAGCAAGAATGGTTGATCTTTGATGAAAAGTTCCCTTTTCCTGTCAACATGACCAAGCCGTAGGATAAAGTCCAAATTCCTTAACCTAGTGTTCAAGGCTTCTGAAATGGAGTCTCAGTATAAGTTTTCAGATTTTCTCTTCCTTGCAGGTAATCATAGCACAGTGGAAAGAACACCAAACTTGGGAGGCAGAAAACCTAGCTTGGAATTGGGTCCCAGGTTCTGTACTTACTAGCTACATGATTGTAGGGTAGGTCACTTCCCTAAGCCTCAGCTTCCACATCTATAAAATGGGGGTAATGATATTTGGACTACCTTCATCACAGGGTTATTAAAAAGAAAAAGAAAGTGTTTGGTAATGCAAAAAGTTCCTTAGAAATGGGAATTATTATTAATGCCCCACCATATGCATTCTTCTATACAGATATAGCAGTTAGCCCTTTCATTCAGTGTGCCTTGACTATGCTGTATACCTTCCCTCCTTTGTGTCTTTGCCTGTTCTGCTGTTCCCATGTAGAATACCCTCCCTTCTCTTTTCCATCTGTGCAAAAACCGACACAGACCTTATAAAATCAATCAATAATCATTATCAATCAATAAATAGTAAGCAATAAACATCAATAATCAATCAATAAACATTTATTAAGCTCTTACTATGAATCAGGCACTGTGCTAAGTGCATCCATCTTGTCCTTGCAAGTCCCCCACCCTCCAGCATATATTAGGGCATGCTCAGAGAGGGCACCCTTGGCTCAGACCTGATTTCCTACACTAAATGTATCTGTTGCTGTTGAGTCATTTTGTATTCCTGTCTGACTCTTAGTGACCCCATTTGGATTTTTCTCAGCAAGTATACTGAGGTGGTTTGCCACTTCCTTCTCCAGATCATTTTATAGATGAGGAAACTGAGGCAAACAGGGTGACTTACCCAGGGTCACACAGCTAGGAAGTCTCAGAGACCAGATTTGAACTCAGGAAAATGAGTCTTTCTGACTCCAGGCCAAGAACTCTATCCACACTGCTACCTTTAGCTGCCCTGTAGACATGTATATACAGAATCACAAATACCTCCCTGATCTTTGCATCAGGAATGGAATTTCCGTAGGGTGAGACAGGTTTCCCCCTACTCAATAAGCTGTGAGTCAACCACCTCTGGCTCAAAACCAAAGATGCTGCTGAGTGAGACCTTGAGAGAAGCATGTCCCATGGAAGATCTATGGGGTGCATTGTCAATGCTACCATGTTGAATACATGAATGAAAAGCATTTATTAAGTGCCTGCTCTATATAAGGCAGTGTATTATGCATTGGGGAAAAACATAGAAGCAGAACAGTCCTTACTCTATAGGTACCCACATTCTACTGGGAATGACAACCCATATAGAAGGTTTCATTGCAACTCAGATAAGAAGGTCCCATGGTCCTTAGATTCAGGGGCAAAGTAGGTAATAGTGCATCTTCTTTGATGTCATTTGCATTGATAAAATCACATCCATTTCTCATGCTTCCCACCTCCTGATAGAGAAGTGATGGCCTCAGATAACAGCTTGACCTTCTCTTTTTTTATATGATCAATATGGAACTTGTTTGGTTTGACTATATATGTTGGTACCAAGAATTTTGTTTTTCTTCTTTCCTCAGTTGGTGATGGGAGGTGGGAGGGAGGGAGATACTGTGGATCTGAAAATGAAATAAAATTTCACATAAAAAATCATCTCCATTTCTTCTGTTGAACCATTTGCCTTTGATTTTCCTGTATTTTCAGATGCGCTGCCTTGGCTTGGCCATACATCCTTATGCTCTTGGGGGATAATGGAAAGTGTGTTTTTCCCTGAATCCAACTGCTCCCATGAGAGAAAGATGCCTCTATATAACAATCTCCAAATAGGATTGGCCCAGACAACCTCCCTTGGACAGATAAGATGGTGAACTGAAAAGTGTTTGTTGATTGACTGATAAATTGAATCGAATGGGGAGTTAGGAGACTTAGATTTGAGTTTTATTTCTGCCACTGACTCTAGGGTCAGGGTTTAGACTCACACAATTTTATAACTTCAAAGGACAGTAGCGAATAATTACTCCAACTGCCTCATTTCAGAGGGAGAAGCTCAGAGCAGGGCCCACATGACTTGCCCAAGGTTAGAGTCAGGCTGAAACCCAGGTCTCCCTGACTCCCTTCCCATTTTTTCCATTCAATAAATGTTTGATGGAGAAGAAGAAAATAATTTCTGAGATGTTTTCCCTGGCCCTTTGACCTCTCTCTGTCCAAATTCCTGTTTAGGAATCCCCTTTCTTACGGGGAATCAGGATTCTAGGATTGTCTCTCAGTAACTACCCATGTTCCCTTAGCTAACTGCTTGGTTTCCCTTTCCATCAGATGAGAAGTCAATCTTCTGCTCTTTCCAATATACCCTGGAGAAAGAAGACAGCAGAGAGCCCATATGAGCTCTTTCCCTGATTCTTTGATATTTGTGGGAAAGGAATGGAAACTAAGGGGGAGCCCATCAACCAGAGAATGACTGGATAAAGTATGCTGTGTTAATGTAATGGAATACTATCGTGTCATAAGAAATGATGGAGCAGATGACTTCAGAGAAATGTGGGCAGACTTGTCTGAACTGACACGGAATGATACGTGCAGAGTCAGAACAGCTCACACCATAGCAACACTGCGAAAATTAATGACTTTTAAAACTCTTACCAATAAAATGATCAGTCATGATTCCAGAGAACCAGTGATGCAGGACCTTGTCTACCTCCTGTGTGTATTGGTCCTTCATTGCCCAAGAAGACCATGCCATCAGAGAAATGATGACATGACTTGCACTTGACTTTGTTTTGAGTGAGAGAGGGCTGTGCGGGTCACCAGCCTCACTTCTCCTCCAGAGGATCTGAATCCAGTGACCAGATATTCATCAGGATGACTGGAGATGACCCAGGATGAGGCAGTTGGGGTTAAGTGACTTGCCCAAGGTCACACAGCTAGTGAGTGTCAAGTGTCTGAGGTAAGATTTGAACTCAGGTCCTCCTGACTCCTGCACTGGTGCTCTATCCACTGCACCACCTAGCTGCTCTTATGTCTACCTCCTAACAGACATAGAAGTGATGGACTCAAGCTGTAGGACAAGACACATGGTTTTAGAAATGGCTAGTCTGAAAATTTATGTTTCTTGACTACAAATATTTGTTACCAGAGTCCTGTGTTTCTTCTTTCCCAATGAGTGGAAGTTAGGTGAGAGGAAAAAAATAGATTATTAATAAGTATTAAAAACATATTTATAAATATATAAATGAATATTTGAATAAATGAATATTTAAAAATTAATAAATTTTAAGGGGGGAAACCACAAGGTGGTGACATGGTATAAATATGTGGCCCTCTAGCTCCTTAAATATAGCCCTTCTGATTCAAAGGGCTACACTTGAGGACTTAGAGGGCCACATGTAGCCTGGAGGCCATAAGTTCCCCACCTCTGGTAGAATGATAATTATTTTTGAAATCACAGGACCTATACTCTCATTGGTACCTCAGTTTTCTCACCTATGACGATGGGTTAGCCTCTGAGCTCTAACTCTACCATACTGTGAAACTGCTATTTAGAAGTTACTTGCCTGAGGTCACAAAGCTGAGGCATGGGACAGCTAAAGAAAGGAGAAAGAAAACCATGAAACTATGCTAATGATCATCTCAGATTTTCAAAGTTTATTTGACCTCTATCCTTTGAGGATCATTTGGTCCCAGCATTTTCATAGGGAAATGTTCCAAGGTTGTAAATCAATCTTCTTTCTTCAAAGCAAGAGAAAAAGGAAAGGGTCGAAGGGAGGGAAGGGGAAATCTGAGTCCTTAGAAAATAAAAATTAAAAAAAACCTTTGAAAAATACTAACAATGGCTTTTCTCCAACTGGATATCATTCCCATCCCCACCAGCCTCAGTGCCTGGGTCTCGTGGGAGTCCATCCTAAACTTTCCTCTCACTTTCCTTCTGGGACCAGCCTCCTTCTGCCCTAAGCCAAATCCCAGACTTGGGTCTAACTGGTTTGGGTGGGCCCAGCCCCTGAGAGGAGTTGAACCTCTGCAGCCCTCTCCCAAAGCTGGCTGGTCTGAATTTGCCCATGGCCTTCCCCTCCCCCCAACCCAGTTTCACTGAGGCATCTAAGTACATACAGGAGCCCTCAGGGGTGTCATCATTCTGCTTACTAAGCTGACATTTCACGGAAAGGCAAATAGTGTCTCCAAGATCCTGGATGGATGCAGTCAGCATCCAGAGAAGAGGCCCTGGCTCTCTACAGATACTCAGCCAAGGCCTTGTGAAACATTGACTTAAATCACCTTTAGGGAACTGCTCTGGCCAGCAAGATTCAGTGTCAGGCAGCCCATCACCTCTCCCCAAATCCTTCCAACCCGAGATAGAATCATTCTTTTTGTTAAACTTTCTCCTGCTTTGTTGGAGGTGGTTAGTCTGGTTTCAACCTTGCTTCAGTTTGATTTGCTTTTCTAGGTCTGATAATACATAGTGACATGGGCAGCCAGTAATCAATCAGGGGATAAGAGCTTTAGAGCTGGAATACAACTTTGGCCATAGAATGTCAGATCTAGAAGAGTTATTAGGACATCAGATGTTAGATTTGTGGGGAACCTTAGAACACAGAATGGGAGAACTAGGAGGAACCTTACGACACAGAATGTCAGGACTGGGAGAGATCTTAGAACAGAGATTGTCAGAGCTGGGAGGGGCCTCAGAATCCAGAATGTCAGAGCTGAGAGGGATCTTAGAACCCAGAATGATAGAGTTGGGAAGGATCTTAGAACAGAGGATGTCAGAACTAGAAGGGCCCTTATGACACAAAATGTTAGAGCAGGGAGAGATCTTTGAACAGAGCATGTCAGAGCTGGGATGGGTCTTAGAACTCAAAATATCAGAATTAGGAGAAATCTTAGAACACAGATTGTCAGAGCTGGGAGGGGCCTTAGAAAACAGAATGTCAGAACTGGGAGAAATCTTAGAACACAGAATGTCAGATCTCGGAGGCATCTTAGAATCAACAGTGTTAGAGTTTGGAGAAAATTTAGAAGAGAAGACACCAGAGATGAGAAAGACCTTAGATTAGAACATAGAATGTCAGAGCTAGAAAAGACCTCAGCACATTGGGTATCAGAGTTGGGAGAAGCATTCAAATATAGAATATCAGAACTGTTAAAGACCTTAGAACAGAAAGTACTAGAGGTAGAAGGGGCCACTTTAGATTATAGGATGTCAAAACTGGAAGGGGCATTGGAACAGACTATCTGAGCTAGAAGAGACTATAGAATGTTAGGCCATCCCATGCAAGGGCTAGGAGGAACCTTAGAATGTAGGATTTTGGAACTGGAAAGAATCTTGGAGGTCATCTAGGAAACTGACTCTGATTGGAGAAAATTGAGGATTTGTCTAAGGGCAGACAAAGACTTTCCCATCTATGGTTGCTTTTTCTCAGATCAGTGTCTTGACTCAGAGTGAGTGTGGACACGAAGTTTGTTTCAGCCCAGTCATTCAGCGCATGTCCCTATAGCCTGGTTCCCTATAATAAGAGTCAGGTTTTTGAAAAGAAGAGATAAATGAATGCTTTTAAGAGATGATCTGAGGTATAGCAGACAAGATCACAGAGCCTGTCTTATCCCTGGGCAGGCAAAAAGAGCCTCTCCCTTACCATTTAGCTAGGTGCCAGCAATTTCCCTTATTCTTTTATTTGGATCATAAAACCTTTCCCACTCCACCTCAGAATACCTTATAACCCTACAAGTCACCCTAGTTAGAGACAGGGGGTGATGGTGAGGGGCACGTTAATTTATTATCAATCAGTGTTTTAAGAGAGATTAGTTTCCTCCACAAAACAATGCCCCATCCAATGTAGCAAGACAGTGGCCCAAGTGATTTGCCTTCTTGGGGTCAGAAACTCACATTTATCCACATTTTTTGCACCTCAGAGTGGATTTTAACTTTCCTTTCTTGTATATAAAACTGCAACCATCTGTTATGACAGTTTTCCCCATTACTTAAAAAATAATAATTCAAATTAACATGTTAATTCCAATTTTGTCTCTGTACTCCTTAAGAATTTTCTTCTGCTTTCTGCTATTCTATTAATGGAAGTGTGTGGGGTATTCAAGGAGGATTAGCACTTCTGGTGTGAGGACTTGAAGGGATACTCATCCACCTTTGGGGTCTACCTGTGGCTCCAAGAAGCTGTAGCTTGCACAGTGGCCACATCCTGGTAAATCATCTCAGTAGACAGGCTAAACCAGGTTGAAGATAATCTATGGGCCTCAAAACTGTCAGTGAATTAGGTGGGTGTCTACCCCAATCATGCGAAGACCTCCTCCGGAAGATTGGGTGAATGAGAACAATTTGTTCCAACAGCATGAAGGTGGCTGAAGCAGGTGTGGGAGTGCTTAGACTTGGATAGACACTGAAGATGCCAACCAAGGTCATCCACTGCATCCTGGGTCATCGTCCATCTTCTTATCTTGTGTCTTGCCACTGGACTTTGATAATTCAGGAAGAGAGAGTAAGGCTGATGGCTTTGTGCAACTCTGCCTCATTTAAATCCAATTCAAACAAGTCAAGATATCACATCATGATGTCATTGATCCTTTTTAAAAAGAAAGGACAAACGTTCTTTTAATTAGTTATCAATGTTTTTTTCTTTTTTTCTTAGTATTGCTATCACTCTTCTCCACTATTCCAAACTCCCTTCTTCCTTTCCCAGAAAAAGGCATCCCTTCTAACAAATACAGTTACACAAAACAGATTCATGCATTGATTGTTTTCAAAGGTTTGTCTCATTCTCTGTGCCTGTAGTCCATCATCTCTGTGCCAAGAGGTGGGAAGTATGATTCATCATCTGGCGTCTGGGGTCATCGTTGGCCATTGTATTAATTAGCGTTCTTAATTCTTTTGTAATTGCTTTCCTTGATAAGATTTAGTCATTGTATAAATGGCTCACCTGATTCTGCTCACTTCAATATGAATTAATTCATGCCACATCTTCTCATGTCTCCCTTATAAAAATAGGCTTCATTGATGTTCTCCCATTTCTCTGTGCCCATTCCCCCACTCCCATGAAGCTATCTGTTGTATCCAAGCAAAAACCAACCCACATACTGTCCATGTCTCATAGTGAATACAACGTTCTATATGTGGTGCAGTGGGAAAAGCATGGATTCTGGTAAGAGGACCAGATTAAAATCCTGCCTCTGAAAATTACTATCTACATAACCTGGGGTAAATCACTTAATCTTCCTGGGTTTTTTCACATGCAAAGTGAGGTAATTGGACTATAATGGCCTCTGAAGTGTCTTTCAGCTCTCTGCATGCTCATGGGGCCTTACCTTTCTAACAAGGTTTGAGTTCCATACCCTCCTGGACTTGTGGAGCTGGTTTTTTAAAACAAAAATGTAGAACATTGCACTTGTTCCTTGACAGGTGAAAGATGAAACAGCTGAGGAAAGAAAGGTTTGATTTCCCAAGAATAATGATTAATTAAGCAATGAATAGCAACTGCCTAACAAAGTGGGATCAGACCTCCTCAGCTGAGGCCTGGTTCCTGAATTGTAGCAGGAGACAGACTTTTATACATTAAGACCAATTAATCAAATAAGGTCAATTAAGTAAAAGGAGACAATACAATGTACAATCTGATTTCTAATTAGATGAAAGATTAGGGAGCTTCCAAGTTGGGAGGGGGTGAGTGAACAGATGCAATTCCCTGAAATAAAATAAAGAGATATCCCACTTCCCCCAAGTGTCTGTAAACAATCAAAGGAACATGGAAAGAATAACTGATTCATCACTATGGGACCAGTCTTCAGACATATGGATTGCTTGAGATATGCAGTTGTGAGAAAACTCCTTGCATCAATCTTTGGTTCTGACTGGGTTTCTGGACACCATACCCCAAGTCCTTAGTTAAGGGTCTCCAAAGAGCAAGGGGAGCTCAGCCACAAACACAAAAGGCTCAAACAATACAGTAAGGTTTTCTCCCAATTCTTATAACTGAAGAAAGTTTTCTCACAAGATAGAAACTGGACTAGATCCATAATTGAATAGAAAGGGAACTGAGCTAACTCCAGAACTGAATCACAAGATGGAATCAGTGGGGTTCAGTCAATTCCCACAATTAACCACTCACTGTCCGAATTCCCTCAACTCCCTCATCCTTAAATGCTTCCATTTGACCCATTATCACAACCAATGACTTTTTTGGATCCTAATTGACGCTCTCTCCCTCCATCTTTGTGTCCTTTCCAAATTTAAGGCTGCCATCTATATACCGTAATCCAAGTCACTGATGATGACCTCAATCAGAAAAGAGTCAAAGACAGGTCCTTGGTGCTCCACACTTAATCCTTCCCTCCAGATCGATCTATTAATATTTTGAGTCCAGTCATTCAAATAGTTCTGAACTCACCTAACTGCCCTCTCATCCAGTCCATATTTCTCCATTCTGTGCACAAGGAGATCATAAAAGACTTTCTCAAATTTTTTGTTGAAACCCAGGCTGAAATCTGTGGACATTGTGTACACAGCTTTTCCTTGGCTAATAACCCTGTCCAAAAAAGAAAAGAAAAGGAAAGGAAAGGAAAATAAGTTATCCTGGCATAATCTATACTTTTTCTAGTATTCACAAAGTATCCCTTTAATAATACAGTTTAGAATTTTGCCAACAATCAAAGTCAACAAGGTCTGTAGTCTGAAGAGTCTCTTCTTTTCTTTTTTTGCAAAATCAGACAACCTTTGCCTGTCATCAATCTCATGGCACCTCTCCTGCCTGCCAAGGTTTTTCAAAGATTGCAGACAGTAGCTAAGCAATCCTATCCAGTTCATTTAGTACCTTAGGGTGCTGTTCCTACAGGCCTGGTGATTTGAACTTGTTGAGAGAAGGCTAAGTGCTCAAATGAGAACATTTTGGTAAACATTTTGTGAACTTTGAGAGCTTTATATAAATGCAGTTCTGATTAGTATTCAGGGGTGGGGAACCTGTGGCATCAAGGCCACTTGTGGCTATCTAGGTCCTCAAGGGTAGCCCTTTGACTGAATCCAAACTGACCTCAAGGCCATGAGTTCCCCATCTCTGGATAATTATTACTGTTATTATTCTAGAATCAAAAATTTAGAGCTTGAAAAAAACCTCTGAGGTTATTGGTCCAATCCCCTCTGCCATTTTATAGATGAGGAAACAGCTTTCCCAGGGTCACCTGGGTAAGCAGGTAGCACTGTTCCATGTCTTATCTTGGGTCTCAACTTTCTGTAATTCTGTTTTTTCTTCAGTCCTTTCATACAATTATTCTCCTGGGTAGAAAAAATAGAAGAAATAGAAGAGTTTGACTTGCACCTTCTCTCCATCACCCCCTCCACCATGAAAAGAGCCAATTCTCTTTTCCATTCCTCTCTTGCCCCAAATATAGCTTAGAGCCTTTGTTCCCATATTTAGCATCTATTCCCTCAACTCACACTGTTCATGCAGGCTGTGACAGGCATTTATATTCATTCACCATTATCTGTCCTTGTCTTCTTCTGTCTCTTAAAACATCTTTAAATTCTGAGTTGGCTGATGAGTTTCCTGCATGTTTTAGTTTAGGTCTCTTTAGACAACTCACAGAATCATAGATCTAGAGGGGACTTCAGAGCCCATTTGGTCAAATCTCATCATTTTGTGGACAAAGAAACTGAGGCTTGGGAAAGATAAGTAACCTGTCCAAAGTTAGGTATGTAATAAGTATCAGGGATGGGATTTGAACACATGTCCTTTGACTCCAGAGTTAGTATTCATTTCACTATATCATGCTGCCTTCTTATTGGAATAACTTGTATGTTTTTGTTGTCATTAGAATTGCCTTTTTCCTACCATTTTTCTTAGGGTAACTTTGTTGTTCAGTCATTTTTAATCATGTCTGATTCTGTGTGACCCATTTGGAGTTTTCTTGGCAGATACTGAAGTGGTTTGCCATTTCTTTCTCCAACTCATTTTATAGATGAGGAAACTGAGGAAAACAAGGTGAAGTGACTTGCCCAGGGTCACACAGTTAGAAGTCTCTAAGGCTGGATTTGAACTCATGAAGATGAGTTGACTCCAGACTGGCACTATGTTTTACACTGCCATCTAGTTGACCTTTGAGCCAACTTATGCTGTAAAAATTTAGGAGGTGTAGGATTCTATGGCTTCTTTCTGAACTCTTAAATACATCCTCTATCAATCTAAGATGTCTATCAGATTGTGCTCTGCTTTTCCTTCTTCTGGAATCTCAGGTCTCCAGAATCCTAGCCCTGAGCTCTTCCCTCCAGCCTCTGCTATTATCTTCAATTTGATGGGTTCTTTGGTTGCTGTTATTCCTCTCAGCCCCTGTTGCTTCAGTTCTGTCTCTGAGTCTGATACTGCCTGATTCATTCTGTTTTTACCATCCCAATCCCCATCACCCCCTTGATTTAATAGATCTCATGATCATGACTCATACAGGGCAGAAGAAATCTGGGAATGGGGATCAGGTATCCAAGGAGGAATTGCAATATGGATGCCTAGACCTATAGGGAAGTAGATCTAAAAAAATGAAGCAAGATCAAGAACACAGGTGTTCTCACTAAGACAAGGTCAGATCATAAGGAAATCATTCAAGAAGGACACATCTTTCATGATTCAGGTGGAACAAGGCAGAGCCTTGGCAGATACCCACCATAGAGGAGAGGGCTTCTAGGCTTAAAAACTCACTTATACCTGATAGGGTGTTTCCCTTTCCCTTCCCATGATTTGCAGATTAATTCCCTTCTAGCTTCAATCATTAGATTTAGACTTTCCTGCTCTTAGTGAGATTTCACCCCCTGTCCCCTGTCCTAGTCTAGGAGCAGCCAAGCATTCAGTAGCAGAGTTCAGAAATAGGCAGATTTTGTCCGTTGTATGAATCTGGTGACTGAATCACAGTGAAGTCTATTGATCTACCTCAATTCCCCCACCAGGTAGATGGTAGGAGGGGGAGAAAAGAAAACAAAAACAAAAAAATCTTGTCCCAGGTTTCTTTACTATACCAACAGTGACCTGTAAGGTGGAATAGAAATGATACCTCAAAGGGCTGGAACATTGGAAAAACCAGAATCTAGAGTCATGGAACTTCGTTCAAATTTCATCTTTGGGGTGAACTGGTCCCACCATTCTGGACAACAATTTAGAACTATACTCAAAGGGATATAAAAGCTGTGCGTGCCATCTGACCCAGGAATACTACTACTAGCTCTGTATCTAAAAAAAGAAATTTTTTAAAAGGCAGGAAAGGACTTATATGTGCAAAAATACTTATAGCAGCTCTTTTTGTGGAGGCAAAGAATTGAAAATTGAGAGGATATCCATCAGTTAAAGAATGACCTAATAAGTTGTGGCATATAATTGTGATGGAATACTATTATGCTAAATACTATTATGACTAAGGGAGATCATTCAAAAAAAACCAAACCTGGAAAGACTTATAGGAACTGATACAAGGTGAAATGAGTAGAACCGGGGGAACACTGCACACAGTAATAGTAACATTGTAACTGTGATCAGCGGTGAAAGACTGAGCTACTCTGATCAATGTGATGATCCATGACAATTCCAAAGGACTCATGATGAAAAATGTTATCCACAGTAAGAGAGAGAATTGACAAACTTGGAGTGAAGATTGAAGTATGTTTTTTAACTTGTTTAATTTTTCTTGCTTTTCTTTTTTTTTCAACATGACCAATATGGAAATATGTTTTGAACGACTTAACATATGTAATGTGTACCATATTGTTTGCCTTGTCAATGAATGGGGAAAGGTCTGGAGGGAGGGAGAGAATTTGGAACTCCAAATTTAAAAAATGAATATTAAAAAAATTTTAAAGGAGAGTCAGAGAAACAAAAAATAAAATCCATTTCAGTTACTTTCTACTTGTGAACCATTGGGTCTTATTTTCCTCATCTATGAAGTTAGAGGGTTGGACTAAAAAGGCCACTGAGACCTAGATCTTTGATACTCTGATATTCAATTGTGTGACCTTGAGTAAGTCCCTTAACATCCCTGGCTTTCAGTTTCCTCATTTTGTGAAATGAGTCAATTGGACTAGAAGGCCTTCGAAGTTTACCCAGTTCTATCTCAGTGATTCTCTGATAAAAGAACTCTAATGCTTCTCCTAGCTCGAACCAGGTGAATTCTGTGAGTATCATTAGTATCTTCCTACTCATCACAGTTTGGGTCCAATACCAGAATGACTCTTCTAAAAATAAAACTTTGGCCATTAGCACAGCAGCAGAGGGAATGCTACAGAACCCAGTTTCATTATTTCCCCATCCTTCAAGATAGGACTATTACCTAGAGAAGAGAGAGAGAAAAAGGAAGTGCACTTATTTACTCAGGAAGTCTAGCCAAATGATGCTCTCTGGTCCCCATGGCTCCTCATTTCTAGTTACTGCTACTCTGAGGAACCAGAAAGGCAGGGGTCCACAGGCATCACATGCAAGGAAGGCTGAGTAGGAAGGCCTGAAGCTGCTTCCAAATCCTCCCCAGCTTGGGACTGAGGACCAGAGGTGTCATTGTACAGGTGAATCCTACCTTCAAAGACCCTTTGGCCTCAATTTTCCGACCCCTTTATGTGTTCCATCTCCCCCAAGGAAGGTGCTTTTGCCTCCAGTAAACTATAGAAAGAAATAGAAACAGAAATAAAAAAACACAAACTCAATTACGAGGATTCGCACAGCTCTTTACCCTTCACAAAGTGCATGGGTGTCAGCATGACACCACGGAAAAAGCCTAGGATTTGGAGATGAAAGTCCTCAGTTTGCTGAATGCTGCCTCTGTTCCTGACTGGGGGTGTGACGATTGATGATCAACAGGGCATTTAGCTCTAGGAGCCTTGTTTCCCTCGCTTCTCACCCACAGGCTGGTCGTGAGGCTCCAACCAGGAGGTAGATTCAAAGTTCTCAAAGTGTATAAATGTCACTTATAATTCTTACTTGATCTCCTATGACTGTCCTGTGAGACAAGCTGGGTAGGGATCTTTATTCTTATTTTAATGATATTGAAAAGGCACCTTCAAAAAGCTAAGTGATTCACCTGTGATCATATGGAGTGAATAACAGAGCCCAGGCCTGGAATCCAAGTCATTTGACTTCTAAGGGAGAGCTTTTCACTGTCCTGATACTGGGAGAACAGACAAGAAGCTTATGGTCTAGTTGGGAAGGTGAGATTCATGTGAAAGAAAAGTGGATAAGGCACGGCTATGAACCAGAGAGGGAGCACACATTTTTAAGCACCTACTATGTACCAGGAACTGTGCTAAGCACTGGGGTTACAAAGAAAGATCAAAGACAGTCCCTGACCTCAAGGAGCTTACAAACTAATGGGGGAAACAAGACACACATAATTATGAACAAACAAGCTACATACAGAATAAGCTGGAAATAACCAACAGAGGTTAAGGTCCTAGAAGTAAGGGAAAAGCTTCATTAGTCAGTACTTGAAGGAATCCAGGAGGTGGAGATGAGGAGGAAGAATATTTCATATGCTGGCAGAAAACTACTAAATATGTTGGGAGTCAGGAGATGGAGCATCGTGTTCAAAGAACCACAGAGACCAGTGTCCCTGGGGTGTAAGGTATAAGAGCACTGGAAAGAGTGGGGAGTTATAAAGGTCTTTGAGTCAGGAAGATCCAAATTGGAGTCCTCCTCCTGCCACATGCTGGCTGTGGCACATGGTACAGGTTACCTTACTTGTCCCTGCTCAAAACAACTAAAAGTCATAGTAGACTCATGCCAACCTGTATTGGTAGAGAAATTCGTCACTCAGACTTTTCTCTACTGATGAAGTTGTAGGTCTAGTTTAAAAAAAAGCTACAGGTCTAACCATGTCTCGCCCATACTCAAAAATCTCCCTGTTGCCTCCAGGAGAAAATACAAATTCCTAACCTTGACATTTATAGGTCTGCACAGTCTGGCTTCAACCCACCTTTTCATAATTATTTTCCTTCACTCTACATTCCAAGTAAACCAAGCAACTTGCTGTGCTCCATCACATCCATCTCATGCCTTAGAACAGTCTGCCTTGTTACATCTCAGAATCCTTAGATTCCTTTGAAGAAACAGGTGATGAAGGTTAAATGACTTCTGGGCCTCAAGAATTAAAAAAACCATGGCTTAGTGGAGTGAGCACTAGGCAGAATCAGGAAGGTCTGGGGGTTCAAAGCCTCCAGCACACAAGCTGTGCAAGTCACTTAATCTTTGTCTCAGTTTCCTCATCTGTAAAATGGAAATAAGAAGAATTCTTACCTCCCCTGGGGTTGCTGTGAGGCTCAGACCGTGGTTATGACACTTAATCTCTATGAGCTTCAATTTCCTCATTTGTAAAGCAGAGATAATAATAGCTGTCATGCCTCACTCACAAGACTGCAGCAAGACTTAGAGATGATTTATGTAAAGTGCCTTGCAAACCTCAAAGTGCTGTATTAAATATCAGTTATTTCAATTATTATTTTCTCATTTTCTCATCCTTTTGGATAGGCTCCAAATCAATCAATCAATAAACACTTTTTCAGTGCCTGTGATTAAGTGATGTGCCAGGCACTATGCTAAGTAAGTGCAGCGGAGACAAAAGTAGGCAAAAGAAAGTCCCTGTCTTCAAGATGCTCACAACAGAATGGAAGAGACCCGTTAGAAATGGTCCTGGAACAAATCAATATCCTGCCGCTATTCTTTTATATTCAAATATTCTATGGAATATTGCACAGATGGATAATAATAACTGCTTTCAGTAGTCGAATAAAAGGACTAGGAAATAAAGTTATGCCCCATAGGCTCCTGCCAGCATTCTTGGTACAACTCCAGAAGCAGATAGCACCACAAGGGTGATGTGTACTTCATTCTGAACTGCATGATTTTGATCTCCTTGGCCAGGTTTCAAAACTTTGAAAATTTTTTATTTCATATAACTTGGAAGGGATGAGTATTTGAGACAGAGTAACACTGAAAATTGAAAATGTTGTCAAGTTTCTATGAATCAGTGTTATGTCCCGATGACTGTGGGCAATAGTTCAATCAGCAGTTCCAGAAGAGTTTATTGCTTTAGTTCTCTGGGATATTCTGAGGTCTGTATTTATAGTAGGGGGATTTGTCACCTGTCAGCTCTTGAAATATAGCGACCTTCTGATGTAGGATTCCAACCATCAGGTCATGTCTTCCTAGGTATTCAGTAGGTGCCAGACTTTTATAGCGTAGTTTAATGTGTCACCAATGTACCACCATTTCCCTGCATAATCTACACTGATGACTAAGTCTCAGCTCCTTAAGGAAAACTCTTCCAATTTCTGGTGGCAACGACCTGGTCTCAACTTGCCATAATAATCCCCTTTCCCCACCTTCCCTTTTTTTTCCATAAGCAATTTCACATGATTCCGTCATTTGTCTTTTTCCCACATAATGTTGACTGAGTCCATACAGGTGTTGTCTATCATTATTATCATATTTTAATTATTGTCTAAAGGTCACACTACTAGATACAGAGAAATTGTGGACTTACAGCTGGGTACAGTGGACAGTGTTGAACTTGAAGTTAAGAAAACCTGAGTTCAAATTGCACCTCAGCCACATTTAATTGCTATGTAACCCTGGGCAAGTTCTTTAACCTCTCTTAGTCTTGGTCTCTTCATCTGAAAAATGAGTCTAATAATACCCTTTACCTCCCATGGTTGTAATGATCAAATGTGATATTTGTAAAGCATTCCCTCCCCTGCTTTTCACACTTTGAAGCACTATAGCTATCAGTTTGAAACTACAATTTTAGAGTTGAAACAAGTTCTCTTTTCATTTAGTCTATGGCCCAACTCCATTATGCTGGTGAATCTTAAAATGTTTTTAAGTGTTATAATAATGAGCCAGATTTTGAAGGGTTTTTCCCCTATTCTTCCTCTAATCACCCTAGTCCAAGTACGTATCCTGTCTGAACTAAAGGGTGCCTCTAGGCTCCACCCTCTACCTACACTACCCCCCCAAGTCTTCAAACACAATGCTGTCAAAGCAATTTTCTTAGAATATTCCTTTCATCAAAATGATTCAAGATCAAAGAACAGAAGGGGTAAAATGTTTGTGGGGTATCCAGAAGCTATAGAGTTGCATTTTGTGAATACATTTTTCAAAAAGAGGGCCAGAAAGTATAGAAGACTGATCAGAAAAATATGAAAGGACTATATTCTACCAGGCATGAAGTGAATGGTCACAGATATAACAAGTCATTTTAGAATCAGCTGTCTGTGTGCTGACTAATCAGTGACAAGTTAGAGCAAGGTCAAAGGAAGTGCCAATTACAAAAAAGGATAAGCACAAGAAGACACAGTGTTTAATTATAGCAGCTCTAACATAACGTATTTAAACAAGTTGTTGACTCTGAAAATGTGAAATGAACAACATCAGGATATTGACTCTGACCTCAGTTTTTGGAGAACTGTGACTCTTGCAAAGCGCTCACCACATCAAGGTGGCAAAGGGAGCCCAGAATCTCCCTTCTCCAGAAAACACTCAGTCTGGTTGCTGAATAGAGAGATGTGGTAACCAAGGGCAGCATCGGTTTGGAACACAAGCTCATTTGGAAAATGTTGCAGAGGAGGATGACAGAAGATTATGACTAATACCTCTTCCTACTGCAGTGAAAAGAAATTGAGAAAATAAGTCTGCAGAGAGTTTGGTATGAGATCACACTAATCCCAATCATATGGAGAACATTTGTAGATGTGAAATGGAACCAATCTGCCACCATGTTTACAGTGATCTCATTGGTGAAGATAATGTAAATGCCACTTTAAACTCTGTCACTATTATCCTTAGTGTACCATATAAAGAGGGGTAATTGTCACTATAAATGTGAAGTTCTGGTCCTAACCAAATGCATACAGGAGAAACACATCCTGAAGGAAAAACCATTTTAAAGTTATTCAGTGTTTGACTGTCAAGATTTTAAACAGAGGAAGGTTCTTCTAAAAGAATGGAAAAGATAAGATTGAACTCCTCCCACCTTCCTCAAAGTAACCAAAAGGACATCAGCACCAGAAAATTTTTGAGAATGGTCTAATGCCCATTGGGGGTTTCTTTGATATAACAATGGGAAAGAAAAAGACAGGTTTTTAGCTGATGATTTTCTATGGCAGGTTCATCTTTACTGTCATACACCTGACTCAGAAGCATAGAGAGTATAAGATTTTATTGTATCTTAAAAAGAAAATTTTTTAAAGTTATTTGACTCAGCAGAACAAGGTACAGCTTCAAAGTTTCTCTATGCAAAAAAAAAACATCTTCCATGTATGTATTAAGATTCCATAGGACTCTATGACAGATACAACCATGTTCTATCTGCTAACTACTGATATCAAGCAAAGTAGAACACAGAAACAAATGGTCACCCAGGGTGACCACCCACATTGTGGAGAGTGTACTGCACAGAATCTAAGGAGAAGGATTTAATTACTGACAATGGAAGGTTCTTAAAAAAAAACACTCTGATTCTTGGATGATATTTCCTAATTGTACTGAAGCCAGGAACACTACTCACTGGATTATGGTATTATATATACCCTGCTAAAAAGCAAATGTGCTTGAAGGTATCGACTATTGGTTTGTAGCAGGCCTTTGATTTTGTCAATATGGAGAGCTCCTTATGAAGGATTTTCCCTGCCAATGAAGATCTCACGTTATCTGAAATAAGAGTATTGAAGAGTTTCCTAAGCAACTGAGAGACTAAGTAGCTTCTAGAGTCTCATAATCAGTATGTAACAGGGGCAGAATTTAGACCCGGTCTTCCTGTTTCTGATATATTACTTCTATTTGTTGCTATGCTAATTTAACACTTTATCAACAACTTTTTTAATGAATTTAGCTAATATGTAAGCATGGACATCAAGAGGCAGCATGGTGTAGTGAATAGGATCCTGAGCTTGGAGACTTAAAGGCTTGAGCTCAAATCATACCTTGGACATTAAGTTGTGACCTTAGGTAAATCATTTTATTTCTCTATCTCAATTTCTTCATCTGCAAAAATGAGAGGGCTGTTGTATATTTGGAGGGAGTAGCAAGTTGCACATGGCAGATTTGCAGTTTCACATGCAATCGTTTTTTTTTTTATTGCACTTTCATGGAAATGTTTGCTTGTTTTGTGAATTGAAAATAATATAAATTAAAAAGAAAAAGAAAATGAGAGGGTTGGAGTCAATGTCTCTGAGGTCCCTTCCAGCTCTAAATCTATGATCCTATGATATTCTGAGCTTAAAGAGATGAGGCATCATTTAATCCAACTTCCCAATTTACAAGTAAGAAAAAAATGAGGCAGAGAGCAAATGAGAGATTTATCCCAGATCTGAACAGTCTTAGCTCAGGTAGTAGCTAGAATTGCTGAGTAGGTAGAATATTGAACTTAAGAGTCAGAAGATCAGAATTCTTGTATGAGCTGCCTTACTACCTATTCTCATGACCTTAGTCAGATTACTACTATTCTATGACTCAGTTTATCTCCAGAATCCTTTTCAGCTTTATCGCCTTAGGATTTCCTAAGTCTCTGGCAGTCTCAACATAGTCTCCCTGGAATGACGTAAACTACTGGGGCATTCTGAAGGTCAGACCTGGTTCTGTCTACAAATCCCTCCACTTTGGGCACTGGAAAAAAATCTGGTTATGGTGCTAGGGATATAATCAGGTTTTTGTTCAGCTATTTCCGTCATGTCTGATGCTTTGTGACTTCATTTGGGGTTTTCTTGGCAAAAGTACAGGAGTGGTTTTGCCATTTCCTTCTCCAGTTTATTTTACAGATGAGCAAGCTGACAAATAGGGTGAAGTGATTTGCCTAGGGTCACACAGCTAGTAAGTGTGTGAGGTCAAATTTTAATTCAAGTCAAGTTCCATAGAGAGCCAGGGTAATTAAATAGTAGTTTTTAAGTGTGAAAGAAGATCTTTTCAGATTGTCTAGTCTAAACCCATTCCTTTTAGAGAATCTAATAAGTAAGACCCTGATAAGCTTTGCAGAAATTAACCAGGGAGAAAAGAGTCCCAGACTTTTCTGAAACATGGGAGAAAAATGAATTCAACCTATGAATGGAAAGACTTATCTTATGGAAGTTTATTTGAAAATGATCTGGTGGGGGTGAAGGTGGAGTGTGGAAAATCAGAATTGAGTTGACTACAAGCCCAATGAACTTCAGTCAATTAAAACTAATGGCAGGACATGATTTAAAAAAAGCCTATTCATTACTCAGTTTTGAGTTAATGGTAGAGAATTTCTTTTGATACTAAAGTCCATTTGGCACAAAGACTTGCAATTTTATAAGACTGCTGAAGAAGCTTAGTGTCTGAATCAGGGATGGTAACCAGTTCTCTATTCTCCATACTGGTCAAATCCTATGTAAACTTCCTGTTTTAAAAGCTGTATTAAAAAATTAGGGCAGGGGAGGCGGAGCCAAGATGGCGGAGTGAAAGCAACGACTCACCTAAGCTCCTGGAGAAACTCCTTTGGATATCTCTGGGGGGAGAGTCTGACCAGACTTTGGAGGTGTAGAATCCAGAGGGAGACGGACTTTGACAGATTCGGAGCCCAGGCTGGACTGGAAGGTCCACGGGAGGGATCTGTTCCGCGGGGGTGAGACCCCGGCGCACAGCGCAGCGCGGTCGGCGCGGCAGGGCTGAGGAGACCCGAGGGGCCCGAGAGTGGCGGGCGAGACCAGCGGAGCAGGAGATAAGCCAGGCCGAGCCAACGATATCAGCGCAACAGCCTTTGAAATCTTCAGCCTAAAGACGGGACTTCAGTGGGTCACTACTTGAACATCCAGGAGCTGGGATGCCGGAGTGATCAGTAAGTGCTCTCCCCTCCCCCCCGATGACCGTGAGGGAACCATAAAATTCTTCCCCAGATTAATCCTGGATCAGTGGGAACAGCAGAAGGGGGCGGGTGGTCTCATAACACCACAGGCTGGAAAAGTGGCAAAGGGGGATTCTTCCCACCGTGGTGGAGGCTATCTGGAGGGACAGACGACCCAGGGCCCCAGGAGGGGCAGGAACACGCATTAGCCTCTAGGCGTGCCCCAGCCCTCCAGGGAAAAGGGAAGACAATAGGGAAGCTGGGATCACCATCCCCGGACCTTGCCTTTGCCTCAGGCCAGCTGAGGAGATAGCCTGAGACCAGACCACACCTCCCACACACCTATCAAGCTAACCCCAGGGTTGATCTGGGAAACAACAACAACAACAACAACAACAACAACAAAAAGCCTGCTTTTAGCCTAGACAAACATCAACTCAACTTAAAAGATCTGTATCTTCTGACTGAAAGAACCAAAAGCTACAACACTCAGCCAACATCATGAATCGGAAAAAGCAGACGAAAAGTGAAAAAACCATAGAATCTTTCTATGGGGATAAGGACCAAAACACAAACACCAAAGAGGTCAGAGCTGAGACTGTACTTCCATCTGAAACCTCAGATGGGACTATGAATTTCTCGCAAGCACAACTAGATTACCTGGAACGTCTGAAGAAGGATATAAAAGAAAAACTGGCCAATGATTTTAAAACTATAAAAAAAGAATTCACTGATGAGAACATCAATCTGAAAAAGAAAATTGAAGAAATGGAAAAGGAAGTTCAAAAATTAACTGGAGAGAATAATTCCCTAAAAGGAAGAGTTAATCAAACGGAAAAGGAAACTCAAAACCTAATAGGGAAAATTGATCAGATGGAAAAGGAAACCCAAAACCTAACTGGGAAAATTGATCGAATGGAAAAAGAAGTACAAAAATTAAATGGAGAAAATAGCTCCTTAAAGGGAAAAATTGGCCAGATGGAAAAGGAGATGCGAAAGCTAACTGAAGAAAACAATACGATCAAGATTAGAATTGGGCAAGTAGAAACTAATGACTCAATGAGGCAACAAGAATCAGTCAAACAAAATCTAAAGAATGAAAAGATAGAAGAAAATCTAAAATATTTAATTGGAAAAACAACTGACCTGGAAAATAGATCCAGGAGAGAAAATCTAAGAATTATTGGCCTGCCAGAAACCCATGATGAAGAAAAGAGTCTGGACAATATCTTCCAGGAAATCATCAAGGAAAACTGCCCAGAAGTACTAGACTCAGAGGGCAAAATAGTCATCGAAAGAATCCACCATTCCCCACCGGAAAGGGATCCCAAACTCAAAACCCCAAGAAATATAGTTGCCAAATTCCAGAGCTATCAAGTGAAGGAGAAAATACTACAAGCAGCCAGAAAGAAACAATTTAAATATCAAGGTCACACAGTCAGGATCACACAGGACCTTGCAGCTTCTACATTAAAAGATCGAAAGAATTGGAACCCAATATTCCGTAAGGCAAAGGAGTTGGGACTCCAACCAAGGATCAACTACCCAGCAAAGTTCAGCATAACATTTCAGGCAAGGAGAAAGTCATTCAACGAAATAAGGGATTTCCAGAGCTTCCTGACCAAAACACCAGAACTCAATAGACAATTTGATCTTCAAATGCAGGTCTCCAGAGAATCATAAAAAGGTAAACAGAGGGGAAAAAACAAAAACAAAAACTTGCAACTCAATTAGGGCAATCTGTTTACCTCCCTATAAGGGAAGATGATACCTGTTAATCTTGAGAACTGTGCAGCTATTATGATAAAAGGGATATATGTAGAGGGAACGGGCATAAAGTAAATGATGTCATGTCAAAAATATGATTTAAGTATGAGAAGGGAATGTAATAGGAGGTGTGGAAAGGGGGAAGCAGAAAATGGCAAATTATATCACAGGAAGAAGTACAAAACTATAGTAGAGGGAAGGAGGGGAGGGAGATGAGCATTGTTTGAGAGGTACTCTCATCTGATTTGTTCAAAGGAGGGAACAATAATCTTAAGTAGATAATCCTAACTAGCTCTATAGGTAGTAGGAGGGGAAGGGGGAAGAAAGGGGAGGGTGGCTAAAAGGGAGGAAAGAAGCAATAAGAGTAAAGGGGACTAAAAGGGAGGGGGGCTAAAAGAAGGAGGGGAAGGCTGCAGGAGGAGGGGGAGAAAAGTGAATACTATTGAGGAGGGGAAGGGAGACGGGGAGAGTTAAAAGCACAAATGGTGGGAAAGAGGGTGGAGGGAAATACACAGATTGTAATCATAACTGTGAATGTGAATGGGATGAACTCTCCCATAAAACGGAGACGGATAGCAGAATGGATTAAAAGCCATAATCCAACAATATGCTGCTTACAAGAAACACATTTGAAACGGGGGGATACACATAGGATAAAGGTCAAAGGATGGAGCAGAATATATTGTGCCTCAGCTCATGTAAGAAAGGCAGGAGTAGCAATCCTAATCTCAGACAAAGCAAAAGCAGAAATAGATCTAATCAAAAGGGATAAGGATGGAAACTATATCCTACTAAAAGGCACCATAGACAATGAAGCAATATCATTACTAAACATGTATGCTCCAAGTGGTATAGCATCCAGATTCTTAGAGGAGAGGTTGGGGGAGTTGAAGGAAGAAATTGATAGCAAAACTATACTAGTGGGGGACCTCAACCTCCCCCTCTCTGAACTAGATAAATCCAACCTCAAAATAAACAAGAAAGAGGTTAAGGAGGTAAATAAAACTCTGGATAAGGTAGATATGATAGATCTTTGGAGAAAATTAAATGGGAATAGAAAGGAATATACCTTTTTCTCAGCGGTACATGGAACATTTACAAAAATTGACCATGTACTGGACATAAAAATCTCACAATCCAGTGCAGAAAGGTAGAGATAATCAATGCATCCTTTTCAGATCATAATGCATTAAAAATTACATGTAATAAAAGGCCATGGAAAGAGAAACCAAAAATCAATTGGAAACTAAATAATCTAATTCTAAAGAAGAATTGGGTTAAAGAAGAAATCATAGAAACAATCAACAACTTCATTCAAGAGAATGACAATAGTGAGACAACATACCAAAACTTATGGGACACTGCAAAAGCAGTTATTAGGGGAAGTTTTATATCTCTGAATGCTTACATAAATAAAATAGAGAAAGAGGAGATCAATGACTTAGGCTTGCAGTTGAAAAAGCTAGAAAAAGAACAAATTGAAAATCCCCAAGTAAATACCAAATTAGAAATACTGAAAACCAAAGGAGAGATTAATAAAATTGAAATAAAGAAAACTATTGAATTAATAAATAAAACCAATAGTTGGTTTTATGAAAAAACTAATAAAATTGATAAACCTTTGGTTAATCTGATCAAAAAAAAGAAAGAAGAAAACCAAATTACTAACATTAAAAATGAAAGGGGTGAACTCACCTCCAATGAGGAGGAAATTAAAACAATAATTAGAAACTACTTTGCCCAACTTTATGCCCACAAATTCGACAATCTAAATGAGATGGATGAATATTTTAAAAAATACAAATTGCCCAGATTAACAGAAGAGGAAGTTGAATACTTAAACAACCCCATCTCAGAAAAAGAAATTGAACAAGCCATCAATGAACTCCCTAGGAAAAAATCTCCAGGGCCAGATGGATTCACAAGTGAATTCTATCAAACATTTAAAGAACAGTTAATTCCAATACTACATACACTATTCTTGAAAATTGGGGAAGAAGGAGTCCTCCCAAATTCTTTCTATGATACAAATATGGTTTTGATACCCAAACCAGGAAGAGACAAAACAGAGAAAGAAAATTATAGACCAATTTCCCTAATGAATATAGATGCAAAAATTTTAAATAAGATTTTAGCAAAACGAATACAGCATCTTATCGCGAGATTAATACATTATGATCAGGTAGGATTCATACCAGGACTACAGGGCTGGTTCAATATTAGGAAAACTATTAGCATTATCGATCACATCAACAACAAAGCTAACAAAAACCACATGATTATCTCAATAGATGCAGAAAAAGCTTTTGACAAAATACAACATCCATTCCTACTAAAAACATTGGAGAACGTAGGAATAAAGGGAACTTTCCATAAAATAATAAGCAGTATCTATCTAAAACCTTCAGCAAGCATTATATGCAATGGGGATAAGCTAGATGCATTCCCAATAAGATCAGGGGTGAAACAAGGTTGTCCATTATCACCACTATTATTCAATATGGTACTAGAAATGTTAGCTGTAGCAATTAGACAAGATAAAGATATTCAAGGAATTAGAATAGCCAAAGAAGAAACTAAGTTATCACTCTTTGCAGATGATATGATGATTTACCTAGAGAATCCCAGAGATTCAAGTAAAAAATTACTTGAATTAATAAACAACTTTGGCAAAGTTGCAGGGTACAAAATAAACCCACACAAATCTTCTGCATTCCTATATATTAGCAACAAAGTTCAACAGCAAGAGATAGAAAGAGAAATCCCATTTAAAGTTAGGGTAGACAGTATAAAATACTTAGGAGTCTACCTGCCAAAACAAACCCAGGGACTATATGAACACAATTACAAGACACTTTTTGCACAAATAAAGTCAGATTTAAGTAACTGGAAAAACATTAGTTGCTCATGGGTAGGCCGTGCTAATATAATAAAAATGACAATTCTACCCAAATTAATATACTTATTTAGTGCCATACCAATTAAACTATCAGACAATTACTTTCTAGAGCTGGATAAAATAATATCAAAATTCATTTGGAAAAACAAAAGGTCCAGAATATCAAAGGGACTAATGAAAAGAAATGCCTGGGTAGGTGGCCTAGCGCTACCAGACCTTAAACTGTACTATAAAGCAGCAATTATCAAAACCACTTGGTATTGGCTAAGAAACAGAGAGGTAGACAAGTGGAATAGACTTGGCACTCAAGATGCAGTAGGCAAGGAATATAGCAACCTTCTGTTTGATAAACCCAAGGACCCCAGCTTCTGGGATAAGAACTCATTGTTTGATAAAAATTGCTGGGAAAACTGGATAACAGTGTGGCGGAAATTAGGCATAGACCCATACCTGACACCGTACACAAGAATAAAGTCCAAATGGGTACATGATTTAGGTATAAAGATTGATACCATGAATAAACTGGAGAAGCAAGGAATAGTGTATTTATCAGATCTATGGAGAAGGGAAGAATTCTTTACTAAAGGAGAGATAGAATGCATTATGAAATGCAAAATGGATAACTTTGATTACACTAAACTGAGAAGTTTTTGCACAACCAAACCCAATGCAACCAAAATCCGGAGGGATGTAGTAAATTGGGAAAAAATTTTTACAGCTAAGCTCGGGGATAAAGGCCTCATTTCTAGAATATATAGAGAACTGACCCAAATGTATAATCATACAAGTCATTCTCCAATTGATAAATGGTCAAAGGATATGAACAGGCAATTTTCAGAGGAAGAAATTAAAGCTATCTATAATCATATGAAAAAATGCTCTAAATCACTGTTGGTTAGAGAGATGCAAATCAAAACAACTCTGAGGTACCACATCACACCTATAAGATTGGCAAACATGACAGAACAAGAAAATGATAAATGCTGGAGAGGATGTGGGAGAGTTGGAACACTAATTCATTGTTGGTGGAGCTGTGAGCGCATCCAACCATTCTGGAGAGCAATTTGGAACTATGCCCAAAGGGCTACAAAAATGTGCATACCCTTTGGCCCAGCAATATCACTACTAGGATTATATCCCCAAGAGATCATAAAAATGGGAAAGGGTCCCACATGTACAAAAATATTTATAGCAGCACTCTATGTAGTTGCCAAAAACTGGAAGTCAGGGGGATGTCCATCAATTGGGGAATGGCTGAATAAATTATGGTATATGAATGTAATGGAGTACTATTGTGCCATAAGAAATGATGAACAAGAAGACTTCAGAGAGGCCTGGAAGGACTTATATGACCTGATGCTGAGTGAAAGGAGCAGAACCAGGAGAACTTTATGCACAGCAACAACCACAGTGTGTGAGAGTTTTTTCTGGTAGACTTAGATTTTTGTAATAACACAAGAACTTCTGAAAAAAAAAAAATCCCAATGGTGGACCTCAAGGCAAAATACCTTCCACACTCAGAGAGAGAAATATGGAAGTCACTCACATAATGTAGCAGATCATGTTTGTATATGTGTATCTGTTTGTGTATCATGTTCTGATTTGTTATACGGATTCTTTCATTTATCTTAGTCTGACTACATAGCATGACTATAGTGAAAATATACTCAATAGGAAAGTATATGTAGAATCTATACAGAATTGTATGCAGTCGTGGGGAGGGAGGGAGGTAGTGGGGCGTGGGTGGGGAGGGATAAAATCGCAATTGTATGGCAGTGATTGTTAAACATTAAAAAAATAAAAAAATTAAAAAAATTAAAAAAAAAAATTAGGGCACCCAAAGGACAGTGATTGTGAGGGTGAAATAAAAGAGGTAAGAATATTTAAACAAGATCAGCTATAAGAATCCTAGATTTAGAGCTGAGAGGGAACTTAGAGGTTACCTAATCCAACTCTATAACTTAAAATATCCATATATTGATAACATTTGTTTGAGTCTTCTGTCAGTGACACTGGCCTCTGGATGTTCCACAAACAAGACACTGTATCTAATGGTTTGGGGCATTTTCTTTGACTGTTCCCCATGCCTGAAAAGCTCTCCCTCTATCCCTTGGACGACTGACCTTCCTGGCCTCCTTGAAGTCTCAACTAAAATCCCAGGAAGTCTTCCCCAGCCCCTCTTAATTCCCATGGCTTCCCTCTATTAGTTATTTCCTATTTATCCTGCATATAGCTTGTTTTGTATGTATTTGTTTGCATGTTATCTCTCCCTTCAGATTCTAAATTCCTTGAGGTCAGAGACTGTCTTGCCTCTTTTATATCGCTCAGCATTTTAGTACAGTGTCTGGCACATAGTGGTCACTAAATAAATATTTTTTGATTAACTGATCATAACAAAGGATCTTTAAACAAGAGGGAAAAGTGGTTTAAGTTGACCGGAACACTGACCAAGTTCAACGTTATATGTAGTGTTCTACACCTATAGTCCTCCTCTGCAAAGAAAGGAAAGAGATGTACTCTCAAATCTCTTCTCTGATGCTGTTTGCTCTATAATGTCACAGCTTTCAGTTACTTTTGCTTCCTTTTCATTGCTTTACATTGAATTCATCATACATATTGTTTTCCTGATTCCACTCAACTTAGTTCATATCCATTCAGCCATCTTCCCCCATTTCTCTGTAGTCTTCATATTATCTCCTAGGGCACAGTAATATTTTATTAATAACTCTCTCATCTTACAGATGAGGAAACTGAGGCCAAAAGAGATAATAAGTGATTTACTCATGTCAGTCTTTGAATGGGAACTCAAGTCTTGTAACTCCAAATCAATCACTTTTTCAGTTAGACCACTGAAAGGGCTTGGAGGAAGGAAGGAAGGAGAAGGGTAAGGAGAAATGTAATCCCTGAATGACCACTGGTCAGGAATGATTATGAAGGTGTTGGCAGTGGATGGCAGGTTGACCTCTGAGGATCCATCCCTTCCAAATGTGATATTCCAGAATCTGAGCTATTTGGAGATCTCATGATGGAGTCAGGAGCCACAACTCCTGACTCCTGGTTTCAAGTGTTAGCTTAGAAAAGAACATAGCCAGATGTCAGGTCCTATAATTTATCCCTGGCCTGAAGCTCCTCAAATGATTCAGATTGATGAAATAACACATTTGAAAGGGAAGGTGGTGGATTCAAACAGAGGTAGGTCGGACCACCTGCTAGGGCATTCAAGCACTAGGTAGGAATTTGAACCTTGAAGGTCCTTTCCAGCTCTCAGATCCCAGAATTCTGAGGTTCTCTGAGATTCCAAATATTTCACCAGCTATTTCTCTGTGGGAGTAAGGACGTTTCACAGGGTTCACAGAATGCCCGGGGGAATGGATGTGGTGTGCTGAAATTGGGATAAGGTTTATTGAAATAAGAGTTGGAGATGTGCCAGAGAAATGTTCCCTCCTCCACAGTATTGCCTAAGGGAACCCTTCCTACTTATGGCAATCCCCAGTAGATTCGCACCTGTAGGAAGGGGTATCTTTAGGTAACTTTGTGCAGAAGGGAAATTAACCACCCAATGGACTTTCAGGCATTCCGTGGGAGAAATACTTGGAAGGAGAGGAGCTCTCCCTCACATAACACCACACAGAGAGATGCCTGCTTACTAGGCAGTGCAATCAGGAGCAGAGTTTGTCCCCTCTCTGAAACTAAGTTTCTTCCTCCATAAAATAAAGGTGTAGGACTACATGTTCTTTTTAACTAAGTCCTTTGCTCTTTTTTTTTTACAGAACCATGGGTACAAATCCTACCAGCATTTTGTAAACTCAGCTAGATACTCACACACAGCAATTTCCATAATCTCTGGATTTGTTCTGAGCAGTTTCAGAGTGACTCTTTTCCCAAAGAAGCCATGCTTAGATTTTCAGAAAATGAGGTGCCCCTTCCTAATAATATCATGCTCTGCAGTAAATGGCCCAATTCACAGAGCCTGCTTGGAGAACATACAAAGCTCCTTGGTGATTCCACTCATTCATTAACTCAAAGATCCCTCTGAACTGGTTGCAAGGCCAGACAACTAAATACCTAAAATCCAAGTTAGCTCTTAGAGGGCAGGTGAAATAGTCATCCATCTTTATAGTATGAAATGCCATGCGTCATAAGGAACGGCATACTGGACTTGGAGTCAGTAAAGACCTGTGTCTGAATTCTGCCTCAGACACTAACTAGTTGCATGTTTATGGGCAAGTCAATAGTCAATAAACATTTATTAAGCTCCTACTACGTGCTAAGCTAAACCTCCTTTGAGTGTCGGTTTCCTCGCCTATAAAATGATGGCAATTGAACTAGATAGCGTTTAAATCCCCTTCAGTTCTAGAGCTATGATCTTATTAACCTCTGAAAGTCCTAGATCTCTTATCTATTAAATTCAGAGAGTGACAATAATACATTAAGCATTTCACAGGGGACAGAAAGCACTTTGTAAATCTTTCAAGGTGAAGATTTATTACTATCGTCTTTCTCCTCTTCATCATCATCATCATCATCATCATCATCATCATCATCATTATCATCGTCATCACCACTGTCATCATCTCAAGGACTAAGGACTCCTTACTCCAAATTATCTCACCTACCATCCTATAGTTCCATTATTTGAGAGTAATTTGTCTAATGGGACTATACAAATAAACTAGATAGTGTCTAGAGGGAGTTGACTAAGACACTGAGGTGTCTGGAAACGGTGTCTCATGGGAAATGATAACGGACATTGGGACTATCTAGTTAGAGAAGAGAAAGTCAGGAGGGGGAGTTGTGATGACTACCTTCAAATATCTGAAGGTTTGTCCTACCCCAGAGATCCCTGAGCAGACTCAAGAGCAGATTTGTTCTTTGTGGTTCTAGAAAGTAGCACTAGGACCAGCTCTACCTGGGAAAATGAGAGCATATTTCAGTTCAATTAAAGTCTGAACTTCTAACAAGCAGAGCTACCCAAAACTGAATGAGTAAGTTGAATCTTAAGATAGTGAGTTCTCCATTATAGGAGGTACTCAAGCCAAGGCTAAATGACCACATGTCAAGAATACTTTAGGGGTGATTTATACATAATATATAACAATATAATAAAATGATATTACATGAATTAATTTTTTACTTAATGTTATATAAGTCAAGTTACAGAAGAAACATTTTAGAGTTAAAAAAAATAACAACAAAGTTCATCTGGAAGAACAAAAGGTCAAGATTATCAAGAGAAATAATGGAAAAAAGTGGAAAGGAAAGTGGGGCTAGCAATATCCACTTTCAAACCATACCACAAAGCAGAATCATATAAAAATGTTCTCTTTTTACGTATCCATTAAATTCGAAATAAAAAGAATTAAAAACTAGAGTCATTTGTATATTTTTAATCCCTTCTCCCCAGAAGTATGCAGGTAAATGTTTAACAATCGCTGTCAAAAATAAATGTACCCACAAAGTCCTTTTCAGTTAAATCTGTATCATTAACATTTTCTCCATCACTTTCTTAAATGAGACAATTAACAAAACAATAAACCCCTGATTTGTAGCCTTTGTTGATTTCCAAGACTTAAACGATCATACAGGAAACTGAACAATTAGCTCTCTCAAGCTAAGTACCTGCTTCCTCCTTTCCCCAAACACACCCAGCCCCTTTTCTTCTGGTCCCTTTTGGTTATTGCCTTCCTCCAGTGAAACGTATGCTCTCTGAAATCAGAGATTGTCTCTCTTTTGCTTGAGTTTAAATCTCTAGCACTTGGCACAGTATCTGCCACTTAATAAGTGATTAAAAAAATGCTTTTTTCCTTCTTGTTCCCTAGAGAGCCACTGGAATTTATTAAGTAGGGAAATAACATGGTCAAATCTTCCCTTAAAGAAAATGAATTCTATTTGGGACATGATGAGTTTGAGATCTCTATGGCACAACCAATTGGGAATGTCTAAACAGACAGCAACTATAAGACTGATGGTCAAGGGAGAGACAGGCTGGATATTTGGAAGTCGTCTGTAGAGAGACAATAACTAAGCCCATGGGACTTAGTGAGTGTAGAGAGAAAAGAAAAACAGTCCAATATGGAGCCCAAGGGAACACCCACAATTTAGGGACATGATATAGATGATGAGCTGGCAAAAGAGACTGAGATGGAGCAGTCAGACAGATAAGCAGAGAACTAAAAGAGAAGAGTGCTGTAAAAATCAAAAGAAGAGAGACAGGAGAAGGAATGAATAGTCAAACATGTCAGATGTTGCAGATAATGATGATAATATTAATGACTAATATTTGTACAGTGCCTTAAAAGGTTTACAAAGCACTTCATATAGGGTAACTCATTTAATCTTTACAGTAACTCTGTAAGATAGTTGCTATTATTACCTCTATTTTACACATGAGGAAAATGAGGCAGACAGAGATTTACAACTTGTCCAAGGTCACACAACTAAGAAAAGTCTAAGGCAGGACTGGAACCCAGATCTCCCTGACTCCAAGTTCAGTATTCTGCCTACTCCACCACCTATCTACCTTAGAAGAACCAATTGACCAACTGATTAGCATTTTTATAATATTTTTTCCAATTACAAGTCAAAATAATTTTAAACATTCATTTTTAAAAAATTTTGAGCTCTAGACTTTCTGTCTTCTCCGATGGAGAAGGCAAGCAATTTGATATAGATTGTTGTATATGAACAGTCATGTGAAACATTTTCATGTTAGTTATGTTGCAAAGAAAATACAGACCAAAAAAACCATGAAAAATAAAGAAAGTTTTAAAAAATGCTTCGATCTGCGTTCCAACTCCATCAATCCTTTCTCTGCATGTGGATAGCATTTTTCATGATGAGTCCTTAGGAATTGTCTTAGATCATTGTATTTCTGAGGAGAGTCAAGTTATTCACAGTTGATCATCATACAGTATTGTTGTTATTCTGCACAATGAACTCCCAGTTCTTCTTATATCCCTTTGCATCAGTTCATGTAAGTGTTTCCAGGCATTTTTCAGCGCATCCTGCTCATCATTTCTTATAGCACAATAGTATTCCATTACATTCATATACCACACCATTGCTGCTATAAATATCTTTGTGCATATAGGTTATTTCTCCCCTCATCTTTTTTTTTTTTGATCCAGTGTGAGGGCTTGCTGAGCCTATCAGTAGTATTGCTGGGTCAAAGGATTTTATAGCCTTTTGAGCAAAGTTCCAAATTGCTCTCCAAAATGGTTAGATCCCTTCACAACTCCACCAAAAGTGCACTAGTGTTCCAGTTTTCCCAAATCCCCTCTAATATTTATTATTTTCCTTTTCTGTATTCTTAACCTATCTGATACATATGAGGTAGTACCTCAGAGCTATTTTAATTTGAATTTTTCTAATTGATAATAATTTATAGCACATTTTCATATGACTATAGATAGCTTTGATTTCTTTGTCTGAAAATTTCCTGTCCATAAACATTGGCCATTTATCAGTTGGGGAATGGCTTATATTCTTAGAAATTGGACTCAGTTCTCTATATATTTGAGAAATGAAGCCTTTGTCAAAAACATTGGCTGTAAAATTGTGTATTTCCCTCCATACTATTTTTCTCCTATTTATCCTTCTGTCTCTCTCTCTCTCTCTCTCTCTCTCTCTCTCTCTCTCTCTCTCTCTCTCCTTTCACCCTGACCCATCCTCAAAAGTGTTTTACTTCTGACTTTTGCTTCCCTCAATCTACTCTCTTTTTCACCAGTCTCCTTCTTCTCTTATACTTTAGGGTAAGAGGGATTTCTCTAACTAGCTGAGTTTATATGTTTTCTCTTTTTGAGCCAGTTCCAATGAGAGCAAAGTTCAAGCATTGTCTACCCCCCATCCAACTCCCATGTTGCTTTCCACTGTATAAACTCTTTGACGCCTCTTCTGAGGAAGATAATTTATTCCATTCTGCCTTTCCCTTCCCCCTTCCCCTAGTGCATCACTTTTCTCACTCCTTACTTTTATTTTTTTTAGAGTTCATTCCATCATATTCAACTCACATTTGTGGGCTCTGTCTATGTATGCTCCTTCTAACTTTTCTAATAATGATAAAGTTTTTAGAGTTACAAATAAAATCTTCCCATGTAGGAATGCAAACAGTTTAGTCTTATTGAATTCCATATGATTTATCTTTCCTGGTTTTTAAAAATAGTTTTATTTATTTATTTTTATATTTCGACATTCATTTCCACAAAATTTTGAATTCCATTTTTTCTTCCCATCTCTCCCCTCCCCCCACACCCAACACCTTGCATTCTGATTACCCCTTTTAGGGGCCTGAGACCAATTCATGCTTTTCTTTGAAGTTTTGCATGGAGCTGTTTTGACATTGTTATCTTCTTTTGTATTTGTGTTTTCTCCTTCCCTGTTACCCTAATAACTTTCTATGGTTGGGTTATGTTTTGGTTGTTGTTTCCTCATTTTTTCCAACCTATTTCTTAACTTTTCGTTTTATGTTAAAGTTGGACTCTGCTTCCAGACTGGAGGGGGCCCTGTCCCAAGCTTCAGGTTTTTTATGCTGCTGTTTTCAGAGCTAGTTATGGGAGGGAGGGGGTCTATAAGTTTTCAGTTCTTCCAAGGTGATATGATCTAAGGAGAGGTGTACTCTGATCTGTTAGCAACCATGAGCACTCTATTCTACCTTAGAACTGTGATGAAGTTCCTTGTTCCTGCTAGTGCTCCTTCTCTTCTTGGGACTGTGACCTTGAACCAGGTATGGGCAATGTAACAGAGTCCTGCTCCCAGTGCCAGCAAAGCATTCCCTGTAATCTCCTAATCAATTGTCTGACCCCTTATCACCAGTGGGTTGAGAATTCCAATGCTTATAGTACTAATCCTGATACCCCCACCTCCAAGGTCTGTTGCTGTACTGTGCTTCACTCTCACCCAGGCAATACAGACCTTTCTTGTTGACCTTCAAAGTTGTCTTGGGCTAGAAAATTGTCTCACTCCATTCTTTTGTTGGTTCTGTCACTTTAGGATTCATTTTGAAGCATTATTTTGAAGTTGTTTGGAAGGGAATTTGGGAGAGCTCAGGTGAGTGCCTGCCTTTACTCCCCCAATCTTGGCTCTGCCTCTCCCTGATTAGCCTTTATTAAGAACCTACTCTGTGACAGGCACTGTGCTAAGCTCTGGAGATACAAAGAAAGGCAAAAAGAAACAAACATTCCCTGCTCTCAAGGAGCTCTAGGAATGTAATGGGGAAAATAACATAAAAACTCTTCTAGGGATAGTCTCAGAGGGAACATAAAAAGATTAAGGGAGATTGGAAAAGACTTCTTATAGAAGGTTGGACATTAGTTGAGAAGGCAGGAGAGAGAGAGGAGGAAGGAGAGGGAGGGCAGCTGGAGCAAATGCCCAGAGTCAAGAGACAGAGTATCTCGAGGGAAGAACCACAAGGAAGCCAGTGTCACTGGGTTGCAGAGTACATGCTGGGGAATAAAATATAAGAAGACTGGAAAGGAAGGAAGAGTCTAGAGGATAAAGGACTTTAAAAACCAAAAGGGATTTTATGATTGATTCTGCAGGTAATACGGAGCCACTGGAGTTTACTGAATACAAGCAGAGGGTGGAAGGATATGGCCAGATATTGTGCTTTAGGAAGATCAGTTCTACAGCTGAGTGGAAGATGAACTGAAATGAAGAGAGCTCTGAAGCAGGAAAACCCACCAGCAGCTCTTGTAATAGTCCAGATGTGAGGTGATGAGGGCATGTACCAGAGTGGGAGGTTAGTGTAAAAGGAGGAGAATTTGAGAGATGTCATAAAGGTGGATTTGAAGGAAGACTGAGAAAAGGCACTAAGATTTGGCAGTTCAGAGATCATTGGTTACTTTGAAGTGGTCAGTTTCAATTGGGTAGTGAGGCAGAAGCTGGACTGAAAAGGATTGAGAAGTGAGTGGGAGAGACAAGTGTCACTGAAGAGAATGGAAAATTTTCTTTTTTTTCTAAGAGTTTGACTGAGAAAGGAAAAAGACGTGAATGCAGAACAATGACCCAAGGGGATGGTAGGGTCTACTGAAGACTTTCTAAGCATGGGTGGAGACACAGGTGGCAAGGAAGGAATCCGTAGATAGGGAGAGACTGACGATGGTTGAGGCAATGGTGGGGATTCTAATCTTCTGGAGAAGATAGGAGGGGATGGAATGAAGGATGCAGGTAGAGAGCTTTGGCAAGGAGGACCACCCTATTATCAAAAGTTGGAAGAGAGATGGAGAGAGTGTGGGGCAAGCAAGGGTTTTAAGATGAAATGAAGGGGTGTAGAGAGAGTTCATAGCAAAAGGCCTTTAATTTCTAAGTTTGAGATGAGATCTTGAGCTAAGAGTGTGGCAGATGGGTCATATGGGAGATTTGAAATCATATCCATGGGGAATGAGATTGGGAATCAGTTAAGAAGTATTGTCTTGATCAAGTGAGGGCCAACTAGAGGTTAGATAGCAGGAATTTAGAAATGTACCAAGTCAGCACAATTGTGCGACATCCTACAACTTGGTTCAGCAGAACAAGAAGGGACAGATCTGTGCATAGGATGGTGATAGAATCAGGGAGCAAGGAATTGGAGATCAAAGGACAGGGTGGGGCTGAACTTTTTAACTATAGGGTTGAGATTGGGAATGGATTCAAGTGAAGTCAGAGCAGAGGTAATGACATGAGAAAGCACTGAGGTATATGTAATAAGGGTTAGGGGTTGGAGAGGGACAGCAGCAGCCAAAGGACATCTGAATAGGACGTGTCTTTTCTCCACATAAACCTTTTATCCTTAACAAAATGATAGTGAAAGTTATAAGGGAGCCAAGACTATTAGGGTTGAAATGGACCTTTGAAAACAGAATGTTAGAGGTGGAAAATGCCTCAGATCATAGAATGTCGGGGCTGGAAGGGACTTGGGGATACACAATGCCAAAGCCTGAAGTGATATTGGAACACAGAAGAGTAGAATTTGAAGGGACGTTAGAACATAGAATTATATGACTGGGAGTGACCATTAGAGATGGTAAAAATAACAGTTAGTATTTATATTTTATACACACACACACACACACACACACACATAAACTTTAAGGTTTGCAAAGCACTTTAGAAGTACTACCATTTGATCCTCTCAACAATCCTGAGAGGTAAGTGCTATTGTAACTCATTTTACAGATAAGGAAACTGAGACAGGAAGACATTAAGTAATTTGTGTAATACAGCTTGTAAGTGTCTGAGGTAGGATTCGAACTTAGTATTCCTGGTCCTAGGTCCATTCAATCACGTAGGTCCATTTGGTCATCTAGATCAATCTAATCCAATCCTCTAATTTTTTTTGACAGAGAAATTGAGGTCTAGAGAGAAAGCCATCATGAGAATCATTGCTTTAGAGCTTAAAGAGATCTTAGAGGCCATTAAGTCCTAGTCCATCATTTTATACCTGAGGACATTGAGAATCCTTAAGTGACTTGCTTGGGGTCACACAGCTAGTCTCTAAAGCAGGACTTGATCCCAGGTCCTCCTAATCCCAACCCCAGTGCTCTATCAAATTTACCAAAGCATGGTAAACTATAATACATTTTATAAAGTCAACTGCTATTTTTGCTTAATATTACTCAGGAAACTTAGTGGCAGAGCTTGAAACAAACAGTCTCTAGACTCTTATGATTAGATGGCAGAATTTCTTCATTTGAAAAATGCGTCTAGCAATGGCATCTACTTCCTAGGACTTCTGTGAGGATCAAATGAGATGATATTTGTAAAGTGCTTACCAGTGCCTGGCACAGAGTAGGTGCTTAATAAATGCTTGTTTCCTTCCCTTCCTAGGTTGATTCTCCTTTTACTAAGCAATCAACCAGTCAACAATCAATCGGTTTATTAAGGACCTACTATGTGCTCAGCACTAGAGACAAAAAGACAAAAATGCAAGAGTTATTGCCCTCCAGGTTTTACATTCTAAGAGGCAAATAACATGTGCATATATAACATAATACAATACAATATAATAATAATATAATGTAATGTAGTATAGTGTAGTGTAGTATAATATAATATAATCAATATAATTATATAACATATAGCATATATAATATTGATATATAATACAATGTATAATATATTAGGATATATTATAATTAATATAATATATTATAATTACTATAATATATACAAAAAGGTAATTGAAAGTGGGCATTAGCCTAGGAGGTAGGGCTCAGAAATTCTCTGGAGAGTGGAGGGTCTAGAAGGCTGCCTTAGATGAATGTTCTATACAAGAGTTATGAAATACTAAAGCTTAACTTCAGCACTGTGATACCTCCCAGGTTTCATGTCTTTCACCTGCTTGGTGCCAATCTGCCCTTTTTTCCCCAACCTTCCCCCCATCGAAACTTCCAATATCCTATTGTTCTCTCTCCTTCCTCTATCAAGTCCTGTTCTTAGGGAGAAAAAAATGGGACACTCATTTATACTAATGTGTAATAGACTGAAAATGGCTTAGTCTGGTGCTGAGAGGGAGAGTGTGGGTATGGGTGTGTGTGTGTATGTGTGTGTGTGTGTGTGTGAGAGAGAGAGAGAGAGAGAGAGAGAGAGAGAGAGAGAGAGAGAGAGAGAGAGAGAGAGAGAGAGAAAGAGGGAGGGAGAGAGGGAGAGAGGGAAAAAGTGCAGTGGAAGAAAGGAAGGAACTGAGGAGTCAACACAGAGCCTTAAGTTTAAAGGATAAAGGAAGGAAATTCCTTAAAGAAGGACTTTGCCACATATGTCAGTGAGTGGAGTGGATATCCTTTAGGCAAAAGGAACCTGCTGTCACCTCTGAGATCACGCTAAATTATAGTTCACCTCTGGGTGAGGACCACGGAACAGAGGTATGCTCAAGAATCTACAAGGTAAGCATTGGTGTCTGGGGATCCAAGCCTCCATGGAAAGCTTACCTCCAACAGACAAATCCCTCCCGTCTTCAGAACAAAGGACAAGGGAAGCTGGGAGGGAGTGAGACTATGACCTTGGATAAGTCATCTGTCATGTCTTTCCCACCTACCTAGGATGTTACTTCATTTCCCTTCCTTAGGAACAAGACCCCTCACCCCCACCCCACCCCCCCCAGCTGCTCATATGACACTGCTTTGTTGCTCTCCAGGAATTCCAGTCTAAGAACAGGCTGATTATAAACAAGGACACCTAACTCCTCAATGACACCAGAGATAAGGAGAGGACCAGAGAGACCCTTAGATGGGCACATAGAGCACAAAGACACTCACCAATGGGGATGCACTATGGTACCCTGGAAAGAACGCCAGCAGACCTGGGTTCAAATTCCATCTCTCATAACTTGAGGAATGTCAGGGCCTTAGTTCCTTTATCTATTAAATGAGGAGGCCGGATTGGACGTCCTCTGACATTCCTTCTAGCTCTAGATTTATGATCCAGAGATCCAATTTCTGTGCCTTCTCAAGGGAAGCCAAATTTTCCTTCCAGGACCAGGATGAATGACATGCTTCTAGTGTCTTCCAAATTTTATTGGCAGCAGGTCATATCAAGTACCTTCATGTCAAGTGCCTTCCGAACTCCTAACCTTTCCTTCATTTATCAGCTCTTGGAGCTTTTTGTTTGTCTGGCTTGCACCCACAAACTCAAGTGGCCATTGACAGACAGGGAAGGACCTACCTGTTACTGAAAGGAGGGGGGAAGAGGGAAAAAAGAAAAAAGTGGGAAAGAAATGGAAGAAAAGAATGATTAGGGTAGAAAAGATTTAGACCCAGAATAGATCATCTAATTCAAGGATGATTAAGGTACATGTGGTCCATGTAAGAAGTATGTTTGTCAACACAGGTTGTCTGTATGCTGCTTTCAGGGAAGTACTGACAGATAACCCAGGAATCTTGCCTGCTACTCTTTAAGGAAGATTATGATTCTTGCCAGAGGGGTCATTTTGTTTTCCTCGGTGGGAGTAGGTTTGGGGGCTGGTACAAGGCTAGAATTGTATCTATCTTCCCCTTCCCCTTAAATACGGCTGGTCTAAGGACATGATGGTTTTAGAACAAAAAGCTACTAACTTCACCAGCTATTACCCCTTAAAGGGAGAAAAAGGTAGCCCTAAGTTTAAACCTTCAGGCTGGACTCTTCCTCACCACAAGCTAGTTACACAGAAGATCATCACAAAGGGTGAATAGGAAGGGATCTTGTAAACCTCCCCCTCCTTTTGTAGAGTAGGCAATATTTCTATGAGACCCTGAGAAAGGTATGACTTGCCCAAGATCTTAAGGTAATAAGTCAAATAGCCAGGATTCAAACTCAAGTTTCCCTGACTTGACTCTGAATTCACTGTTCTCCCCATTGCCCCACTTGGTCCAAGATGACAATTCTCAGGGCACTTTCTCTGCTCGTCTTTTTGGAGAGCGAAGATCAAATTGATAATGGGAGAAACCACTTGTTCTGAGCATTGGCACTGAGGCCTTTTAAAGTTTCCATCTGAGTCAAAGAAAAGTCTCACCTTATCTATATAGCCTCCAGAGAAGCCCCCAGCCCTCACTTCCCACAGGGGTCTTACCATCCTCTGAACACTTAGCATTCACTACTTGTCCCACTCATCTTGGCACTCAAGCACTGACACAGTATTAAAGCAGGGAATGGCCTTAGAAAGTTAGTCCTACTTTCTTGTTTTACAGAAGAAAAATGGATGGGTGCAGCTAGGTGGTGCAGTGGATAGAGCACTGGCTCTCAAGCCAGAAGGACCTGAGTTCAAATCCAGCCTCACACACTTACTAGCTGTGTGACCCTGAACAAGTCATTTTAATTCCAATTTCCCAAAAAGAAAGAAAAAGAAAAGGAATGGATGAGAATTCAACGGAAGGGAGATTTCAGCTTGAGATCAGGAAATTCCAGTAACCAGAGATGCCCCACCTGGAGTGGGCTACCTTAGAAGGTGATGAGCTCCCTGTCACTATAAACGGTCAAGCAGAGTGTCAGAGGATCCCAAGTTAGAAGGGAGCTTAGGAAAAATTGTCTAGTCCACCTCTTCTTTTTAGAAGGGAGGAACTGATACTAGATCGTTACCTGTTGAGGAATTTGATTGCTTGCATTTGATTGAAAAAAAAATGTACTGGAGGACATCTCAGGATCCTGTTCATGGTGAACTTCTCTGGTTCTTTTTTTCTATGACACTGAAATCCCAAAGTGAAGTGATTTGCCCATGGTCATACACAACTTTATGGGTTCAGTTACTTTTTCTTGTGTGAACTTATGTCTTCACTGAATTGTTGCCCTTCCAGACAGATGCTCCAGACAGCACTTTGTAATGGGAATTCACCCAGTTGACGTGAGCTGATCTCAGAGCTATTACCAGCTGTAGTTGAAATTTTTGCTTCTGAAACAAGTACCACAAACTGTGCCAGGGCAAGAGACATGGAGAATGTTCTCTGTTGGATGTAGACAGGGAAGAATGGAGGGGATTTGAGGAGATCAGAATATGACAAGAGAGGAGCTCGTTGTAGCAAAAGCAGGGACCATATAGGATCACAGATTTAGCATTGGCTGGGAGGAACCTTAGGCATCTAAGAGTTCAGCTAGTCCAACTTCTTACTTTACAAAGAGGTTAAGTGATTTGTTCAAGATTACACAAGACATAAGTGGTGGAGTCAGGGTTAAAACCTGTGTCCCTTAACATCAACCCCAAGCTAAGGCCTAACAAAGATGTAGCATTTTTTTTTTCATTTTTCAAAGCACTTTTACATGAGTAATTTCTACTGTAATCATTAGAATTCTATTACCCTATGAAATAAGGTAAGGCAACTATTATTATCCTGTATTGTCAGTACCCTCTAAATTTGGTACCCTGGGACAAAATCCCTGCAGCCCCATCCTAGTTAAAGCGCTGACTATTGTCAACAGTTATCATTTGGCTAGGTGGCAATGGTCATGCGGTACTGTGGCGGTGTTCTCTGAAATCATCCATTCATCTAGTTTTCTTGGATTGTCTGCTCTTAGGTTGCAAACAGTGAAATCATTGTCCTAAAGAATTTAGCAAAGACTGGGTATGAATGAAAGCTTAGCCAACCCCTTCATAGCTGTCTTGGTTATTTTCCTCATCATCTATAGCTTTAATTATTTTTTTAAACTTGCCAGGCAAGGTAATGGAACCAAAAGTGCATTGACCTTAAGAATCAGGAGACCAGAGTTCCATCTCACCTTCCACACTTACTGAAGTAATATAAGAAAGAACATTCTATTTTTTTGTTCTGAACTTAACAAACACTAGATAAAAGGAACATTTTCCATATGCATAGGAAAACAGAAAAAGAGGATGCCATGTGAAACTTTAAATCCCTATGAGGAAAAACTTTTTGTTTTAAATTCTATCCCTCCCTCTGTCTTCATCCCCTCCCTGAGACAGTAAGCAATCAGATAAAGGCTATACGTTTGCAATTATGTAAAACATTTCCATATTAGTCATTTTGTACATTTTTGACT